>NC_088242.1:15280207-15490207 GCF_036934945.1 Oncorhynchus masou masou
AAGAGAGGTAGAGTGAGAAAGAGAGGTAGAGGCAGAGTAAGAAAGAGAGGTAGAGGCAGAGTGAGAAAGAGAAAGAGAGGTAGAGGCAGGGAGAGAAAGAGAAAGAGGTAGAGGTAGAGTGAGAAAGAGAAGGAGAGTGAGAAAGAGAGGTAGAGATAGAGTGAGAAAGAGAAGGAGAAGGAGAGGTAGAGTGAGAAAGAGAGGTAGAGGCAGAGTGAGAAAGAGAAAGAGAGGTAGAGGTAGAGTGAGAAAGAGAAAGAGAAAGAGAGGTAGAGGCAGAGTGAGAAAGAGAAAGAGAGGTAGAGGCAGAGTGAGAAAGAGAAAGAGAGGTAGAGGCAGAGAGAGAGAAAGAGAGGTAGAGGCAGAGTGAGAAAGCGAAAGAGAGGTAGAGGCAGAGTGAGAAAGAGAAAGAGAGGTAGAGGCAGGGAGAAAAAGAGAAAGAGAGATAGAGGTAGGGAGAGAAAGAGAGGTAGAGGCAGGGAGAGAAAGAGAAAGAGAGGCGTGTCATAGTTGAAGTAAAGTCGCTCTGGATAAGAGCGTCTGCTAAATGACTTAAATGTAATGTAAATGTAAAAGTGCACCTATGATGAAAATTACAGGCCTCTCTCATCTTTTTCAGTGGGAGATCTTGCACAATTGGTGGCTGACTAAATACTTTTTTTGCGATACTGTTTTCCCCCTAAGCAGACACATCTATGGCCCTGGACTAACTTTATTTGACTCTATGTAAACTGGAAACCACATATCCTGAGGCTGCATTCATTGTACCTGGGGATTTTAACAAGGCTAATCTGAAAACAAGACTCCCTAAATTCTATCAGCATATTGATTGTGCTACCAGGGCTGGTAAAACCCTGGATCATTGTTATTCTAACTTCCGCGATGCATATAAGGCCCTCCCTCGCTCTCCTTTTGAAAAGGCTATAGACAGAGACTTAAACAGGAAGCTCCCGCGCTCAGGTCTGTTCAACGCTGGTCCGACCAATCTGATTCCACGCTTCAACATTGCTTCGATCACGTGGATTGGAATATGTTCCGCACTGCGTCAAACAACAACATTGACGAATACGCCGATTCGATGAGCGAGTTTATTAGCAAGTGCATCAGCAATGTCGTATCCACAGCAACTATTAAAACATTCCCAAACCAGAAACCGTGGATTGATGGCAGCATTTGCGCAAAACTGAAAGCACTGCTTTTAATCAGGGCAAGGTGACCGGAAACATGAGCGAATACAAACAGTGTAGCTATTCCCTCCGCAAGGCAATCAAACAAGCTAAGCGTCAGTATAGAGACAAAGTAGAGTCACAATTCAAAGGCTCAGACACAAGAGGTATGTGGCAGGGTCGACAGTCAATCACGGACTACAAAAAGAAAACCAGCCCTGTCGCAGACCAGGATGTCTTGCTCCCAGACAGACTAAACAACTTCTTTGCTCGCTTTTAGGACAATACAGTGCCACTGACATGGCCCGCTACCAAAACCTGTGGACTCTCCTTCACTGCAGCCGACGTGAGTAAAACTTTTAAACGTGTTAACCCTCGCAAGGCTGCAGGCCCAGAAGGCATCCCCAGCCGCGTCCTCAGAGCATGCGCAGACCAGCTGGCTTGTGTGTTTACGGACATATTCAATCAATCCTTATCCCAGTCTGCTGTTCCCACATGCTTCAAGAGGGCCAGCATTGTTACTGTTCCCAAGAAAGCTAAGGTAACTGAGCTAAACGACTACCGCCCCGTAGCACTCACTTCCGTCATCATGAAGTCCTTTGAGAGACTAGTCAAGGATCATATCACCTCCATCCTACCTGACACCCTAGACCCACTCCAATTTGCTTACCACCCCAATAGGTCCATAGATGACGCAATCACAACCACACTACACACTGCCCTAACCCTGGACAAGAGGAATACCTATGTGAGAATGCTGTTCGACTACAGCTCAGCATTTAACACCATAGTACCCTCCAAACTCGTCATCAAGCTCAAGACCCTGGGTCTCGACCCCGCCCTGTGCAACTGGGTACTGGACTTCCTGACGGGCCGCCCCCAGGTGGTGAGGGTAGGTAACAACATCTCCACCCCGCTGATCCTCAACACTGGGGCCCCACAAGGGTGCTTTCTGAGCCCTCTCCTGTACTCATCTCATATGTATATGTATATAATGTACTCTATATCATCGACTGCATCTTTATGTAATACATGTATCACTAGCCACTTTAAACTATGCCACTTTGTTTACATACCCTACATTACTCATCTCATATGTATATACTGTATTTTGTACCATCTATTGCATCTTGCCTATGCCGTTCGGCCATCGCTCATCCATATATTTATATGTACATATTCTTATTCAATCGTTTACACATGTGTGTATAAGGTAGTTGTTGTGCAATTGTTAGATTACTTGTTCGATTTTACTGCACGGTCGGAACAAGAAGCACAAGCCTTTCGCTACACTCGCATTGACATCTGCCAACCATGTGTATGTGACCAATAACATTTGGTTTGATTTGATTTGGGGGTGGTGTGTGTGTGTGCGTGCCTGGGGGTGATGTATGTTTGTGTGTGTTCCAGTGGGTGGTGAGTGTGTGTGTGTGTGCCTGTGTGTGTGTGTCACCAGCCCTTCCACAGGTGTGAGCTGTGAATGTCACTGACCCGAGGCTTGGTTTCCAAAACAGGGGCTTACACCATGACTCCTGGGAGAGAGAGTGTGTGTGTGTGTGTGTGTGTGTGTGTGTGTGTGTGTGTGTGTGTGTGTGTGTGTGTGTGTGTGTGTGTGTGTGTGTGTGTGTGTGTGTGTGTGTGTGTGTGTGTGTGTGTGTGTGGCCTTCTTTCACATTTGTAGGTTTGTTACACAGGGGAGTGTGTGGGTGTGTTTGAGGCCTTGATAACACTTTCCCCTGTTTTAATTCTCTTGGGAAGATCGGCACTGTAGACTATAGACCCTTACAGAAAAACCACATGATTTCACATGGAACATCTCACAAGAAATAGCACATTTTAAATGGTGTGAAAATGTGTTTTTTTGATCCGTCATTACCGCAGAAAAATGTCATTTTATGTCATCACATGATTTCACATGGAATGTCATCACGTCATCACGTGTCGATGTCAATAGTTTTATGTCATCATTTTTAAATGGTGTGAAAATGTGTTTTTTTGATCACGTCATCACGTGTAGTTTTATGTCCGCACATGTGTAGTTTTATGTCATCACATGTCATTTTATGTCATCACGTGTAGTTTTATGTCATCACGTGTAGTTTTGTCAGCATATGTGTAGTTTTATGTCATCACGTGTAGTTTTATGTCATCACGTGTAGTTTTATGTCATCACGTGTAGTTTTATGTCATCACGTGTAGATTTATGTCAGTACATGTGTAGTTTTATGTTATCACGTGTATTTTATGTGTAGTTTTATGTCATCACGTGTAGTTTTATGTCATCACGTGTAGTTTTATGTCATTACGTGTAGTTTTATGTCATCACGTGTAGTTTTATGTCAGCACATGTGTAGTTTTGTCAGCACATGTGTAGTTTTATGTCATCACGTGTAGTTTTATGTCAGCACATGTTCCATTACATGTTGTCACAATAATCACGTCATCACGTGTAGTTTTATGTCCGCACATGTGTAGTTTTATGTCATCACGTGTAGTTTTATGTCAGCACATGTTCCATTACATGTTGTCACAATAATCACGTCATCACGTGTAGTTTTATGTCCGCACATGTGTAGTTTTATGTCATCACGTGTAGTTTTATGTCATCATGTGTAGTTTTATGTCATCACGTGTAGTTTTATGTCAGCATATGTGTAGTTTTATGTCATCACGTGTAGTTTTATGTCAGCACATGTGTAGGGCAGGACATACTGTCTCACACCCCATCCACATTTTACGGTCCACTGCTTATGGGTCAGCAGCTGGTCAATCAGAAGCATAAAAGAAAATGCAGCCTCCACCATTGGCTGCTACGTAAAGCCAACGTCAGTTGCTCTCTGCAAAAACAAATGCATGCTAGCAAATTTCATCCTTGTTGGACCTGCGTTTACGACGTATTTAATTTGTGTTTGTGTGGTTGTTGCTGTAGTTTTCTGTCTCGTTGGTGCAGTGATTTAGAGTAATGGATCTACTTCAGAGGTATACAATAACTTTTACAATTGTCCCATTATCTGACATGAATGCACAGTGTAAGTACACCATTTAGCAAATCAGAAATGATTATTTAACAACGCTGTGGTACAATATGGTGGGAAAGTGACCGCCTTTGGGATTCAAGATGATACACCAAAGTATGTGGACACCCCTTCAAATGAGTGGATTCTGCTATTTCAGCCACACCTGTTGCTAAAGAGGGGTATACAATCAAGCACACAGCTATGTAATCTCCATAAACAAGCATTGGAAGAAGAATGGCCCATAATGAAGAGCTCAGTAGCTTTCAACGTGACACCGTCATAGGATGCCACCTTTCCAACAAGTCTGTTTGTCAAATTTCTGCCCTGCAAGAGCTGCTCCGGTCAACTGTATGTGCTGTTATTGTGAAGTGGAAACGTCTAGGAGCAACAACGGCTCAGCCGTGAAGTGGTAGGCCACACAAAGTCACAGAAAGGGACTGACCGAGTGCTGAAGCACATAGCACGTACAATTAGTCTGTCCTCGGTTTGCCTTACTCACTACCCAGTTCCAAACTGCCTCTGGAAGCAACATCAGCACAAGAACTGTTCGTCGGGAGCCTCATGAAATGGGATTCCACGGCCGAGCAGCCGCACACAAGCCTAAGATCACCATGCACAATGCCAAGCGTCTACTGGAGTGGAGTAAAGCTCACCGCCATTGGACTCTGGAGCAGTGGAAACACGTTCCCTGGAGTGATGAATCAAACTTCACCATCTGGGTTTGGCGGATGCCAGGAGAATGCTTACCTGCCTGAATGCATAGTGCCAACTGTAAAGTTTGGAGGAGGATGAATAATGGTCTGGTGCTGTTTTTAGTGGTTCGGGCAATGCCCCTTAGTTCCAGTAAAGGGACATCTTTATGCTACAGCATACAATGACATTCTAGATGATTCTGTGCTTCCAACTTTGTGGCTAGAGTTTGGAGAAGGCCCTTTCCTGTTTCAGCATGACAATGCGCCTGTACACAAAGCGAGGTCCATACAGAAATTGTTTGTCAAGATCGGTGTCAAAGAACTTGACTGACCTGCACAGAGACCTGACCTCAACCCCACTGAATACCTTTGGGATGAATTGGAACTCCGACTGCGAGCCAGGCCTAATCCCAACATCAGTGCCCAACCTCACTTATGCTCTTGTGGCTGAATGGAAGAAAATTCTCGCAGCAATGTTCCAACGTCTAGTGGGAAGCCTTCCCAGAAGAGTGGAGGCTGTTATAGCAGCAATGTTCCAACGTCTAGTGGGAAGCCTTCCCAGAAGAGTGGAAGGCTGTTATAGCAGCAATGTTCCAACGTCTAGTGGGAAGCCTTCCCAGAGGAGTGGAGGCTGTTATAGCAGCAATGTTCCAACGTCTAGTGGGAAGCCTTCCCAGAAGAGTGGAGGCTGTTATAGCAGCAATGTTCCAACGTCTAGTGGGAAGCCTTCCCAGAAGAGTGGAGGCTGTTATAGCAGCAATGTTCCAACGTCTAGTGGGAAGCCTTCCCAGAAGAGTGGAGGCTGTTACAGCAGCAATGTTCCAACGTCTAGTGGGAAGCCTTCCCAGAAGAGTGGAGGCTGTTATAGCAGCAATGTTCCAATGTCTAGTGGGAAGCCTTCCCAGAAGAGTGGAGGCTGTTATAGCAGCAATGTTCCAACGTCTAGTGGGAAGCCTTCCCAGAAGAGTGGAGGCTGTTATAGCAGCAATGTTCCAACGTCTAGTGGGAAGCCTTCCCAGAAGAGTGGAGGCTGTTATAGCAGCAATGTTCCAACGTCTAGTGGGAAGCCTTCCCAGAAGAGTGGAGGCTGTTATAGCAGCAATGTTCCAACGTCTAGTGGGAAGCCTTCCCAGAAGAGTGGAGGCTGTTATAGCAGCAATGTTCCAACGTCTAGTGGGAAGCCTTCCCAGAAGAGTGGAGGCTGTTATAGCAGCAATGTTCCAACGTCTAGTGGGAAGCCTTCCCAGAAGAGTGGAGGCTGTTATAGCAGCAATGTTCCAACGTCTAGTGGGAAGCCTTCCCAGAAGAGTGGAGGCTGTTGTGGCAGAAAAGGAGGAACCAACCCCACATTAACACCCATGATTTTGGAATGAGATGTTGGACGAGTGTCCACATACTTTTGGTCATGTAGTGTATCTATAAAGAGAGAAGGAGAGTTGTTATACATACTGTAGAGGTCTGTCTCGTCAAATGCATGAAAATGTGGTTGTTGAAGATATACATCAAATTATATTTGTACAGTATTTGTGGGATAATTTACATCTACCCGATGCCTTTTATGAACGTTTTCGTTTACCAATACGCAATCGAAAACTTTCATGAAAGCCATCGGGTTGTTGTAGGCTAGAATAATCCACGAATGCGAATATAGTTTAATAGACAGTACCAGTAAAATATTTGGACACACCTACTCATTCAAGGGTTTTTCTTTATTTTTACTATCTTCTACATTGTAGAATAATAGTGAAGACATCAAAACTGTGAAATAACACATATGGAATAATGTCATAACCAAAAAAAGTGACAAACAAATCAAAATATATTTTATATTTGAGATTCTTCAAAGTAGCCACCATTTGCCTTGATGACAGCTTTGCACACTCTTGGCATTCTCTCAACCAGCTTCATGAGGTAGTCACCTGGAATGCTTTTCCAACAGTCATGAAGGAGTTCCCACATATGCTGAGCACTTGTTGACTGCTTTTTACTTCACTCAGCGGTCCAACTCATCCCAAACCATCTCAATTGGGTTGATGTCGGGTGATTGTGGAGGCCAGGTCATCTGATGCAGCACTTTCCTTCTTGGTCAAATAGCCCTTACACAGCCTGGAGGTGTGTTGGGTCATTGTCCTGTTGAAAAACAAATGACAGTCCCACTAAGGGGGAAGTTTCAAAATACTAAGTGGCCACCAAAGTTCCAGAGCACATCTTTAAGTAAGTGTTGGGTCACAGTGAGAGCAGTCCTGTTATGTCATGAATAAAGTCACAGTGACAGCAGTCCCACTAAGAGGAGAAGTTTATGTCAAATAAAGTCACAGTGAGAGCAGTAAGACACACGAGGCTGTGCTATGTCATGAATAAAGTTCACAGTAAGACACATCTTTATGTCATGAATAAAGTCAGTAAGACACACGAGGCTGTGCTATGTCATGAATAAAGTCACAGTGACAGCAGTAAGACACACGAGGCTGTGCTATGTCATGAATAAAGTAAAGTCACAGTGTGCTATGTCAGAATAAAGTCACAGTAAGACACACGAGGCTGTGCTATGTCATGAATAAAGTCACAGTGACAGCAGTGACACACGAGGCTGTGCTATGTCATGAATAAAGTCACAGTGACAGCAGTAAGACACACGAGGCTGTGCTATGTCATGAATAAAGTCACAGTGACAGCAGTAAGACACACGAGGCTGTGCTATGTCATGAATAAAGTCACAGTGACAGCAGTAAGACACACGAGGCTGTGCTATGTCATGAATAAAGTCACAGTGAGAGCAGTAAGACACACGAGGCTGTGCTATGTCATGAATAAAGTCACAGTGACAGCAGTAAGACACACGAGGCTGTGCTATAGAATAAAGTCACAGTGACAGCAGTAAGACACACGAGGCTGTGCTATGTCATGAATAAAGTCACAGTGACAGCAGTAAGACACACGAGGCTGTGCTATGTCATGAATAAAGTCACAGTGACAGTGAGAGCAGTAAGACAGTAAGACACACGAGGCTGTGCTATGTCATGAATAAAGTCACAGTGACAGCAGTAAGACACACGAGGCTGTGCTATGTCATGAATAAAGTCACAGTGACAGCAGTAAGACACACGAGGCTGTGCTATATCATGAATAAAGTCACAGTGACAGACCTGCTGGAGGCTCCTCCAGCCACAGCTTCTGTTGACTCAACATTATACTGTACAGCAGGCACAATGTCAGCTACCATTACTACTGCTGTCACGTGGTCTTCCTCTTCATCCTTCTCAAACTAGTAACAAACGCAGATAGGCACACACATCAACAGGGCTTAGCTTCAGACTAAATAGTTTACATTAGGCTGGGAGATAGGTAGGCAAGAGACGGCAAACACACACATCCCCCACAACACACACACGCAGTCAGGCTCTCATGAGGAGTATCTGCAGCAGCCTGGTGGGGCAAGCTTCAGCTAGCTACACCACAGACAGGAAGAGAGGGGACGGGTCAAACACACAAATCCCCCACAATACACACACGCAGTCAGGCTCTCATGAGGAGTATCTGCAGCAGCCTGGTGGGGCAAGCTTCAGCTAGCTACACCACAGACAGGAAGAGAGGGGACGGGTCAAACACACAAATCCCCCACAACACACACACGCAGTCAGGCTCTCATGAGGAGTATCTGCAGCAGCCTGGTGGGGCAAGCTTCAGCTAGCTACACCACAGACAGGAAGAGGGGATGGGTCAAACACACAAATCCCCCCTCCCCCACAACACACACACGCAGTCAGGCTCTCATGAGGAGTATCTGCAGCAGCCTGGTGGGGCAAGCTTCAGCTAGCTACACCACAGACAGGAAGAGAGGGGACGGGTCAAACACACACACAGACAGACAGACAGACACAGAGATGGCTCATTAACACTCGCTGTTTGAATAGGTGTCTGGCTGACAAGAGACAGTGTGTTAGCGTGTGTGTGTGTGTGTGTGTGTGTGTGTGTGTGATTAGCTAGTGAGACATCACTCTACACTTGAAGCTGTGTGAAAAGGAGCTGATTCTTCTTAAAGCTGCTTGTCTTAAACATCACTGTTAGCCTTACTGTAGCTAACCAGAGAGGGCCCCTCGCTTTAAGCTACTTTTATATACCCCTCTCTGTTCAACGTTAACAAATCAGTTAGCAGATACTACAGTAATTCACTGTACAATAAGTTCATTCATCAGGAAGGGGGAAAACCATGATCATCACAAGTATAGTGGCTCAACTTTAATGTAACATTCCTCAATCGTTTCATCAATAATGTTATTGTCCAGGTTGAGAAATTCATGAATTCATCGTGCTTCTCTACATTGGTAATATTCTATTGTTCTGAATGTGGTCTGTGACCTGTCACACACTCCATTAGAGGCTGCTGAGGGGAGAAGGCTGAATAATGGCTGGAAGGCACTGGTGTAAAGTACTTAAGTAAAAATACTTTACGATACTATGTAAGTCATTTTGGGGGGTATCTGTACTTTACTATTTATAATTTAGACATTTTTAACTTTTACTTCACTACATTCCTAAAGAAAATGTACTTTTTACTCCATACATTTTCCCTGACACCCAAAAGTACTCATTACATTTTGAATGCTTAGCAGGACAGGAAATTGGTCAAATTCCCGCCCTGATCAAGAGAACATCCCTGGTCATCTCTACTGCCTCTGATCTGGCGGACTCACTAAACACACGTTTCATTTGTAAACAATGTCTTAGTGTTGGAGCCCCTGGCTCTCTGAAAATGATGTCTTAGTGTGGGAGCCCCTGGCTCTCTGTAAATGATGTCTTAGTGTTGGAGCCCCTGGCTCTCTGTAAATGATGTCTTAGTGTTGGAGCCCCTGGCTCTCTGTAAATGATGTCTTAGTGTTGGAGGCCCTGGCTCTCTGTAAATGATGTCTTAGTGTTGGAGCCCCTGGCTCGCTGTAAATGATGTCTTAGTGTTGGAGCCCCTGGCTCTCTGTAAATGATGTCTTAGTGTTGGAGCCCCTGGCTCTCTGTAAATGATGTCTTAGTGTTGGAGCCCCTGGCTCTCTGTAAATGATGTCTTAGTGTTGGAGCCCCTGGCTCTCTGTAAATGATGTCTTAGTGTTGGAGGCCCTGGCTCTCTGTAAATGATGTCTTAGTGTTGGAGCCCCTGGCTCGCTGTAAATGATGTCTTAGTGTTGGAGCCCCTGGCTCTCTGTAAATGATGTCTTAGTGTTGGAGCCCCTGGCTCTCTGTAAATGATGTCTTAGTGTTGGAGCCCCTGGCTCGCTGTAAATGATGTCTTAGTGTTGGAGCCCCTGGCTCTCTGTAAATGATGTCTTAGTGTTGGAGCCCCTGGCTCTCTGTAAATGATGTCTTAGTGTTGGAGCCCCTGGCTCTCTGTAAATGATGTCTTAGCGTTGGAGCCCCTGGCTCTCTGTAAATGATGTCTTAGTGTTGGAGCCCCTGGCTCTCTGTAAATGATGTCTTAGCGTTGGAGCCCCTGGCTCTCTGTAAATGATGTCTTAGTGTTGGAGCCCCTGGCTCTCTGTAAATGATGTCTTAGCGTTGGAGCCCCTGGCTCTCTGTAAATGATGTCTTAGTGTTGGAGCCCCTGGCTCTCTGTAAATGATGTCTTAGTGTTGGAGCCCCTGGCTCTCTGTAAATGATGTCTTAGTGTTGGAGCCCCTGGCTCTCTGTAAATGATGTCTTAGTGTTGGAGCCCCTGGCTCTCTGTAAATGATGTCCTAGTGTTGGAGCCCCTGGCTCTCTGTAAATGATGTCTTAGTGTTGGAGCCCCTGGCTCTCTGTAAATGATGGCTTAGTGTTGGAGCCCCTGGCTCTCTGTAAATGATGTCTTAGTGTTGGAGCCCCTGGCTCTCTGTAAATGATGTCTAGTGTTGGAGCCCCTGGCTCTCTGTAAATGATGTCTTAGTGTTGGAGCCCCTGGCTCTCTGTAAATGATGTCTTAGTGTTGGAGCCCCTGGCTCTCTGTAAATGATGTCTTAGTGTTGGAGCCCCTGGCTCTCTGTAAATGATGTCTTAGTGTTGGAGCCCCTGGCTCTCTGTAAATGATGTCTTAGTGTTGGAGCCCCTGGCTCTCTGTAAATGATGTCTTAGTGTTGGAGCCCCTGGCTCTCTGTAAATGATGTCTTAGTGTTGGAGCCCCTGGCTCTCTGTAAATGATGTCTTAGTGTTGGAGCCCCTGGCTCTCTGTAAATGATGTCTTAGTGTTGGAGCCCCTGGCTCTCTGTAAATGATGTCTTAGTGTTGGAGCCCCTGGCTCTCTGTAAATGATGTCTTAGTGTTGGAGCCCCTGGCTCTCTGTAAATGATGTCTTAGTGTTGGAGCCCCTGGCTCTCTGTAAATGATGTCTTAGTGTTGGAGCCCCTGGCTCTCTGTAAATGATGTCTTAGTGTTGGAGCCCCTGGCTCTCTGTAAATGATGTCTTAGTGTTGGAGCCCCTGGCTCTCTGTAAATGATGTCTTAGTGTTGGAGGCCCTGGCTCTCTGTAAATGATGTCTTAGTGTTGGAGCCCCTGGCTCGCTGTAAATGATGTCTTAGTGTTGGAGCCCCTGGCTCTCTGTAAATGATGTCTTAGTGTTGGAGCCCCTGGCTCTCTGTAAATGATGTCTTAGTGTTGGAGCCCCTGGCTCGCTGTAAATGATGTCTTAGTGTTGGAGCCCCTGGCTCTCTGTAAATGATGTCTTAGTGTTGGAGCCCCTGGCTCTCTGTAAATGATGTCTTAGTGTTGGAGCCCCTGGCTCTCTGTAAATGATGTCTTAGCGTTGGAGCCCCTGGCTCTCTGTAAATGATGTCTTAGTGTTGGAGCCCCTGGCTCTCTGTAAATGATGTCTTAGCGTTGGAGCCCCTGGCTCTCTGTAAATGATGTCTTAGTGTTGGAGCCCCTGGCTCTCTGTAAATGATGTCTTAGCGTTGGAGCCCCTGGCTCTCTGTAAATGATGTCTTAGTGTTGGAGCCCCTGGCTCTCTGTAAATGATGTCTTAGTGTTGGAGCCCCTGGCTCTCTGTAAATGATGTCTTAGTGTTGGAGCCCCTGGCTCTCTGTAAATGATGTCTTAGTGTTGGAGCCCCTGGCTCTCTGTAAATGATGTCCTAGTGTTGGAGCCCCTGGCTCTCTGTAAATGATGTCTTAGTGTTGGAGCCCCTGGCTCTCTGTAAATGATGGCTTAGTGTTGGAGCCCCTGGCTCTCTGTAAATGATGTCTTAGTGTTGGAGCCCCTGGCTCTCTGTAAATGATGTCCTAGTGTTGGAGCCCCTGGCTCGCTGTAAATGATGTCTTAGTGTTGGAGCCCCTGGCTCTCTGTAAATGATGTCTTAAATGTGTTGGAGCCCCTGGCTCTCTGTAAATGATGTCTTAGTGTTGGAGCCCCTGGCTCTCTGTAAATGATGTCTTAGTGTTGGAGCCCCTGGCTCTCTGTAAATGATGTCTTAGTGTTGGAGCCCCTGGCTCTCTGTAAATGATGTCTTATGTCTGGCTCTCTGTAAATGATGTCTTAGTGTTGGAGCCCCTGGCTCTCTGTAAATGATGTCTTAGTGTTGGAGCCCCTGGCTCTCTGTAAATGATGTCTTAGTGTTGGAGCCCCTGGCTCTCTGTAAATGATGTCTTAGTGTTGGAGCCCCTGGCTCTCTGTAAATGATGTCTTAGTGTTGGAGCCCCTGGCTCTCTGTAAATGATGTCTTAGTGTTGGAGCCCCTGGCTCTCTGTAAATGATGTCTTAGTGTTGGAGCCCCTGGCTCTCTGTAAATGATGTCTTAGTGTTGGAGCCCCTGGCTCTCTGTAAATGATGTCTTAGTGTTGGAGCCCCTGGCTCTCTGTAAATGATGTCTTAGTGTTGGAGCCCCTGGCTCTCTGTAAATGATGTCTTAGTGTTGGAGCCCCTGGCTCTCTGTAAATGATGTCTTAGTGTTGGAGCCCTGGCTCTCTGTAAATGATGTCTTAGTGTTGGAGCCCCTGGCTCTCTGTAAATGATGTCTTAGTGTTGGAGCCCCTGGCTCTCTGTAAATGATGGCTTAGTGTTGGAGCCCCTGGCTCTCTGTAAATGATGTCTTAGTGTTGGAGCCCCTGGCTCTCTGTAAATGAATTCTTGGAGTGTTGGAGTGTTGGAGCCCTGGCTCTCTGTAAATGATGTCTTAGTGTTGGAGCCCCTGGCTCTCTGTAAATGATGTCTTAGTGTTGGAGCCCCTGGCTCTCTGTAAATGATGTCTTAGTGTTGGAGCCCCTGGCTCTCTGTAAATGATGTCTTAGTGTTGGAAATGCCCCTGGCTCTCTGTAAATGATGTCTTAGTGTTGGAGCCCCTGGCTCTCTGTAAATGATGTCTTAGTGTTGGAGCCCCTGGCTCTCTGTAAATGATGTCTTAGTGTTGGAGCCCCTGGATGTCTTAGTGTTGGAGCCCCTGGCTCTCTGTAAATGATGTCTTAGTGTTGGAGCCCCTGGCTCTCTGTAAATGATGTCTTAGTGTTGGAGCCCCTGGCTCTCTGTAAATGATGTCTTAGTGTTGGAGCCCCTGGCTCTCTGTAAATGATGTCTTAGTGTTGGAGCCCCTGGCTCTCTGTAAATGATGTCTTAGTGTTGGAGCCCCTGGCTCTCTGTAAATGATGTCTTAGTGTTGGAGCCCCTGGCTCTCTGTAAATGATGTCTTAGTGTTGGAGCCCCTGGCTCTCTGTAAATGATGTCTTAGTGTTGGAGCCCCTGGCTCTCTGTAAATGATGTCTTAGTGTTGGAGCCCCTGGCTCTCTGTAAATGATGTCTTAGTGTTGGAGCCCCTGGCTCTCTGTAAATGATGTCTTAGTGTTGGAGCCCCTGGCTCTCTGTAAATGATGTCTTAGTGTTGGAGCCCCTGGCTCTCTGTAAATGATGTCTTAGTGTTGGAGCCCCTGGCTCTCTGTAAATGATGTCTTAGTGTTGGAGCCCCTGGCCTCTGTAAATGATGTCTTAGGCTGGCTCTCTGTAAATGATGTCTTAGTGTTGGAGCCCCTGGCTCTCTGTAAATGATGTCTTAGTGTTGGAGCCCCTGGCTCTCTGTAAATGATGTCTTAGTGTTGGAGCCCCTGGCTCTCTGTAAATGATGTCTTAGTGTTGGAGCCCCTGGCTCTCTGTAAATGATGTCTTAGTGTTGGAGCCCCTGGCTCTCTGTAAATGATGTCTTAGTGTTGGAGCCCCTGGCTCTCTGTAAATGATGTCTTAGTGTTGGAGCCCCTGGCTCTCTGTAAATGATGTCTTAGTGTTGGAGCCCCTGGCTCTCTGTAAATGATGTCTTAGTGTTGGAGCCCCTGGCTCTCTGTAAATGATGTCTTAGTGTTGGAGCCCCTGGCTCTCTGTAAATGATGTCTTAGTGTTGGAGCCCCTGGCTCTCTGTAAATGATGTCTTAGTGTTGGAGCCCCTGGCTCTCTGTAAATGATGTCTTAGTGTTGGAGCCCCTGGCTCTCTGTAAATGATGTCTTAGTGTTGGAGCCCCTGGCTCTCTGTAAATGATGTCTTAGTGTTGGAGCCCCTGGCTCTCTGTAAATGATGTCTTAGTGTTGGAGCCCCTGGCTCTCTGTAAATGATGTCTTAGTGTTGGAGCCCCTGGCTCTCTGTAAATGATGTCTTAGTGTTGGAGCCCCTGGCTCTCTGTAAATGATGTCTTAGTGTTGGAGCCCCTGGCTCTCTGTAAATGATGTCTTAGTGTTGGAGCCCCTGGCTCTCTGTAAATGATGTCTTAGTGTTGGAGCCCCTGGCTCTCTGTAAATGATGTCTTAGTGTTGGAGCCCCTGGCTCTCTGTAAATGATGTCTTAGTGTTGGAGCCCCTGGCTCTCTGTAAATGATGTCTTAGTGTTGGAGCCCCTGGCTCTCTGTAAATGATGTCTTAGTGTTGGAGCCCCTGGCTCTCTGTAAATGATGTCTTAGTGTTGGAGCCCCTGGCTCTCTGTAAATGATGTCTTAGTGTTGGAGCCCCTGGCTCTCTGTAAATGATGTCTTAGTGTTGGAGCCCCTGGCTCTCTGTAAATGATGTCTTAGTGTTGGAGCCCCTGGCTCTCTGTAAATGATGTCTTAGTGTTGGAGCCCCTGGCTCTCTGTAAATGATGTGTTGGAGCCCCTGGCTCTCTGTAAATGATGTCTTAGTGTTGGAGCCCCTGGCTCTCTGTAAATGATGTCTTAGTGTTGGAGCCCCTGGCTCTCTGTAAATGATGTCTTAGTGTTGGAGCCCCTGGCTCTCTGTAAATGATGTCTTAGTGTTGGAGCCCCTGGCTCTCTGTAAATGATGTCTTAGTGTTGGAGCCCCTGGCTCTCTGTAAATGATGTCTTAGTGTTGGAGCCCCTGGCTCTCTGTAAATGATGTCTTAGTGTTGGAGCCCCTGGCTCTCTGTAAATGATGTCTTAGTGTTGGAGCCCCTGGCTCTCTGTAAATGATGTCTTAGTGTTGGAGCCCCTGGCTCTCTGTAAATGATGTCTTAGTGTTGGAGCCCCTGGCTCTCTGTAAATGATGTCTTAGTGTTGGAGCCCCTGGCTCTCTGTAAATGATGTCTTAGTGTTGGAGCCCCTGGCTCTCTGTAAATGATGTCTTAGTGTTGGAGCCCCTGCCCTGTAAATGATGTCTGGCTCTCTGTAAATGATGTCTTAGTGTTGGAGCCCCTGGCTCTCTGTAAATGATGTCTTAGTGTTGGAGCCCCTGGCTCTCTGTAAATGATGTCTTAGTGTTGGAGCCCCTGGCTCTCTGTAAATGATGTCTTAGTGTTGGAGCCCCTGGCTCTCTGTAAATGATGTCTTAGTGTTGGAGCCCCTGGCTCTCTGTAAATGATGTCTTAGTGTTGGAGCCCCTGGCTCTCTGTAAATGATGTCTTAGTGTTGGAGCCCCTGGCTCTCTGTAAATGATGTCTTAGTGTTGGAGCCCCTGGCTCTCTGTAAATGATGTCTTAGTGTTGGAGCCCCTGGCTCTCTGTAAATGATGTCTTAGTGTTGGAGCCCCTGGCTCTCTGTAAATGATGTCTTAGTGTTGGAGCCCCTGGCTCTCTGTAAATGATGTCTTAGTGTTGGAGCCCCTGGCTCTCTGTAAATGATGTCTTAGTGTTGGAGCCCCTGGCTCTCTGTAAATGATGTTAGTGTTGGAGCTTAGATGTGTTGGAGCCCCTGGCTCTCTGTAAATGATGTCTTAGTGTTGGAGCCCCTGGCTCTCTGTAAATGATGTCTTAGTGTTGGAGCCCCTGGCTCTCTGTAAATGATGTCTTAGTGTTGGAGCCCCTGGCTCTCTGTAAATGATATCTTAGTGTTGGAGCCCCTGGCTCTCTGTAAATGATGTCTTAGTGTTGGAGCCCTGGCTCCCCTGGCTCTCTGTAAATGATGTCTTAGTGTTGGAGCCCCTGGCTCTCTGTAAATGATGTCTTAGTGTTGGAGCCCCTGGCTCTCTGTAAATGATGTCTTAGTGTTGGAGCCCCTGGCTCTCTGTAAATGATGTCTTAGTGTTGGAGCCCCTGGCTCTCTGTAAATGATGTCTTAGTGTTGGAGCCCCTGGCTCTCTGTAAATAAAAAATACAAATAAAATGGTGCCGTCTGGTTTGCTTAATATAAGGCAATTAATTATTTATACTTTTACTTCTGATACTTTTACTTGTGGTATATTTTAGTCAGTACATGTGCTTTTGATAGTTATGTATATTTTAAACCAAATACTTTTAGACATTTACTGAAGTAGTATATTACTTGGTGACTTTGACTTTTCCTTGAGTCATTCTCTATTTAGGGATCTTTACTTTTACTCCAGTATGACAACTGGGTACTTTTTCCACCACTGCTGGGACGGAACGAATGGAATGGCATCACACCCCTGGAGACCATGTGTTTGATACCATTCCACCTATTCTGCTCCAGCCATTACCACGAGCCTGTCCTCCCTAATTAAGGTGCCACCAACCTCCTGTGATACACTCACAGGTAAAGGAGACCCAGCTGTGTGAGCGAGGCGGTTATGTTTTGGGTCGCAGGGTGAAAGTTCAGATCTGCACCTGTGCCTCAGCCTAAACACAATACCTGTCACCAACAGACAGCCTTCAGAGCTGATGTGTGTGTGTGTGTGACAGGGGAGCAAATACCTGAGCCACATGCAAGTCCACACACAAACACACACATATTATTACTATTTTTAAAACATAATGGCAACTGACCTGAATTCTAAAAAAGATAAATATCAGACACAAGCCTGGTTGTTAGACAGCCAGACAGACACATCTCATGGGTGGGATGCATCAGACCCTTCATCCTCTTGACACGGACAAATAAACCCTACACACACATCAAATAACCTTACAATGGAAAACACTGGGGCAGATCACTCTCTAACATCATCCAACTGCTAATGACTCTATTTTCTTATCAGCAGGCTATCCAGGAAGTACTTCAAACGTTCTGTATTCCCCTGCCATATGTGTTACTATGACAAGAGAGATATATAGGTGACACAAACGGCGGTTTAAAGTTCCATTGCAGTCATAATCCTGTTAATCCTGGGTTTAGTATCATATTGTAAAGCTGATGAATATAACACTGTAAAAGTGTGAAAACATTTAATCAGTGTTATTTCCTGTTCGTTTCTGGTTGAAACTACAATATGCAATGGACCTTCTAATCGGCGGGTTTTGCAAGGGTGGAGTTTCAGCTTGCCTGGGACGTCACCAAGCAGTACATTAGTTAATAGTCCAATAACAGAGAGTTCCAAACCTCTCTGCCAATAACAGAGAGAGTTCCAAACCTCTCTGCCAATAACAGAGAGTTCCAAACCTCTCTGCCAATAACAGAGAGAGTTCTAAACCTCTCTGCCAATAACAGAGAGAGTTCTAAACCTCTCTGCCAATAACAGAGAGAGTTCCAAACCTCTCTGCCAATAACAGAGAGTTCCAAACCTCTCTGCCAATAACAGAGAGAGTTCCAAACCTCTCTGCCAATAACAGAGAGAGTTCCAAACCTCTCTGCCAATAACAGAGAGAGTTCCAAACCTCTCTGCCAATAACAGAGAGTTCCAAACCTCTCTGCCAATAACAGAGAGAGTTCCAAACCTCTCTGCCAATAACAGAGAGTTCCAAACCTCTCTGCCAATAACAGAGAGTTCCAAACCTCTCTGCCAATAACAGAGAGTTCCAAACCTCTCTGCCAATACCAGAGAGAGTTCCAAACCTCTCTGCCAATAACAGAGAGAGTTCCAAACCTCTCTGCCAATAACAGAGAGAGTTCCAAACCTCTCTGCCAATACCAGAGAGAGTTCCAAACCTCTCTGCCAATAACAGAGAGTTCCAAACCTCTCTGCCAATAACAGAGAGTTCCAAACCTCTCTGCCAATACCAGAGAGAGTTCCAAACCTCTCTGCCAATAACAGAGAGAGTTCCAAACCTCTCTGCCAATAACAGAGAGAGTTCCAAACCTCTCTGCCAATACCAGAGAGAGTTCCAAACCTCTCTGCCAATAACAGAGAGAGTTCTAAACCTCTCTGCCAATAACAGAGAGTTCCAAACCTCTCTGCCAATAACAGAGAGAGTTCTAAACCTCTCTGCCAATAACAGAGAGTTCCAAACCTCTCTGCCAATAACAGAGAGTTCCAAACCTCTCTGCCAATAACAGAGAGTTCCAAACCTCTCTGCCAATAACAGAGAGAGTTCTAAACCTCTCTGCCAATAACAGAGAGTTCCAAACCTCTCTGCCAATAACAGAGAGTTCCAAACCTCTCTGCCAATAACAGAGAGAGTTCCAAACCTCTCTGCCAATAACAGAGAGAGTTCCAAACCTCTCTGCCAATAACAGAGAGAGTTCCAAACCTCTCTGCCAATAACAGAGAGAGTTCTAAACCTCTCTGCCAATAACAGAGAGAGTTCTAAACCTCTCTGCCAATAACAGAGAGAGTTCTAAACCTCTCTGCCAATAACAGAGAGAGTTCTAAACCTCTCTGCCAATAACAGAGAGTTCCAAACCTCTCTGCCAATAACAGAGAGTTCCAAACCTCTCTGCCAATAACAGAGTTTCCCCTCCCAGAAAAATTCTTGCTTGAGGAATAGTATATTTCTTTGTTGCTAAAAATAAATATTTGTTTAGGTACTTAATTGTTACCCACAAATGATTTGATATCGATATAAAAACGGCCTTTAAGCTTTTAATCGCCGTATGTGAGATTCTACTGCATTGTTTTGTTGTTGCTGAGAGGAAAGGTATATGTGTCTGTGTGTACGAAAACAAACGATGCAAACAAGTGTAACAGCACCTGGGGGCAACCTGAGGGAGTCTACTGCTCTGTTTATTGATCAGACAGGACTACAGAGGACAGTCAGACAGAGGTCAAGAAGACTGATCAGCTGAATTCATCATCCACACACACAGCTGAGGCCACACAGGCTACGTTTACACAGGCAGCCCAATTCTGACCTTGTGTCCAATTATCGGCAAAAGATCTGATCCGATTGGTAAAAATACCAATTATTGTTAAGAGATCAGAATTGGGCTGCCTGTATAAACACAGTCATACACACCGTGTCATGGATAAGTCCCTTAATCAATCAATTCATGTAATAGTTAATACACAACAGTATAATGATGTCACACCCCTAGCCACTGATCTAAGGCCAGTTTAGCATTCTCTCCAATGGTTAAGTTAGTATTTCGGGAGAGGAAGCTGATCCTAGATCTGTGTCTAACGGTTACTTCTACCTGAAGTCTTTAGAACGGCTTATTAAACAAACAGTTGACTTGTGCAGAAACCTTTCAATGGAAGTTCCCCTGAAACATGAGCTCTTTCCTTCTTGACCCTTTCGAGTCAGGGTCAGACCGTAACATTCACATGATGGAAACATGTTTCTGTAGTGTGGATTTTGCTTCATGTGTGGGGATCCATATTCTGTGTGCCAGTCAGCCTGTGTTTTAGCCAACCTGTCCTGTCTAAACCTTCACGTGTTCTTTTACTACAGGAACAGCCAGTCAGTCCAGGTAAAACAAGGGTGTGACTGTAAACTGAAGTGTGTTTACATTGGAGTTATTTTAGTCAAATGCAGAGCGACATACAGGAGCAATCAGGATTAAGTGCGTCGCTCAAGGGCTCATCAGTATAATGTTAAAACCTGGTCGGCTCGTGGATTTGAATCAGCAACCTTTCGGTTACGGTCCAAACGCTCTTAAGCGCTAAGCTACCTGTCACCTGTGTGGGCGAACCCATCCAACAATTTGATCTACTCAAAGCAAAAGTACAAAGTGAGATCCCCCCCCCCCCACACTCTCCTTACATCAGTGCAAATAACAAGGCAAGATGGAATTTATCTTCCAATGAATTGTCCAAAGATCCATGGTGATTCTCTCCATTCTTTCTATACTCCAAAGCCAAAGTGAAAGCCAACCAAAGTGAAAGCCAACCAAAGTGAAAGCCAACCAAAGTGAAAGCCAACCAAAGTGAAAGCCAACCAAAGTGAAAGCCAACCAACGTTAGTACTGTAGGGGTTCAGGAACCACTTTAACTCAATAGTTCCTCTCTGAATATATTTACTCTACTTTACAACTTACTGGCAGCAATATATTTAAGTTATATATATTTAAGTCTATATTTTGAGAGAAATTCCTGATTTCAAACCTCAAGAAGAGGTTTACGTCTCTACCAGTTCACGAAATGACAAACTGATACTAGGTCTGGGGTTAAGGCGGGTTTACACAAATGCCCCCTAAAGGCCCACTGTCACTCACACCTGGCCAAATTATATTACTCAAGAGCTTTATTGGGATGGTCACAGTGCCCCCTGGTGGGGCTTACAGTGAACAACATTCTCATCCAGATACATTAAAACGCAAGAATTAACACTACAGATAGACTCCGTAATAGATCATCATACAAAGCTGGGCGACTTCCCGCTAACACATAACAATAACAGAATCAAAATCTGCCAAGATGACCGCCACTACTGGCTATTTCCAATCTGCGCCTCAATTAGACAATCTTGTTGTTAATTTCCGAAAGCAGGAAGTGGCCAACTGTCTGTGTATGATGAGGTCATAGTCTGCCTTTAAGAACACTGACAGAACAGCTGTCGTCAAATTCATCCCAACGATACTCTATGAAAGGTGCTGGACACTTCACATATTTCACAACTAAATCCTCTGGAGTAAAACAGAAGCATCTCTTTCAGGTTGACCTTTATGTGCGTTATATGGGTACACATTGAACACGTACTGTCAATACATCACATATTCACTTTCATAGTGTATTGTAAATCCTCGGTTTCAAACAGTTTAGCAGAGATGGTTGAGCCACAGATGGAAGTGTCTTATTGGAAGTCTGAACGGGGTAAATAAGAGGTGGGTATTGGTTGGTTTATGTGCGTATTGATTCTTCCTCATTTCTCCCTCACTCTGAACACCTGCTCCAAAGGAAAAGGAAGAGATGGTGAAGAGATATGCCTGAAAGAAAAAAGGACATGATTTATTTCTCCTCCCGCTGCAGCGCGACCCTCTTCTCGTGCTGGTGCTTGGTGATTCCGTACTTGAAGAACTCATAGACAGACCAGCTGATGGCTGTGGAGGGCATCTGATAGATCACCCTGGCCTGGACTCCTTTAAAGAACCCAGGCAGGCCACCCAGCCTGTACACTGTCCGGAAGGCATGGGCCAGGCCCGTGATGTGTCTGTGTGTCCCCTGACCTCCACCCTGGCCTGCAGCGGGGAGCCCCACCAGGGACTCCTGGGTGTTGAGCAGGGTCTTGCAGACATCCAGAGGGGTGGTGGCTGCAGCAGCGATGGCCCCGGCCAGGGCTCCAGACACCATATGTGAGGAGGGGTTGTATTGTCTGTGGGGGTTGAGCAGCTCCTGGAGGTACTCGTAGGTCATGAAGTGGAGAGCCTGGAAGGGGACGTTCATGGTGAGCTGGGTGGTGTAGGAGCGGTAAAAGGCCCCGGGGCCCTCGCTCTGCCACACGGCACGCACACAGTCCATCACGCCGCGGTACGGAGAGTTATACATCTGCAAACGCTGCTTCACCACTGGACAGGGAGAAAAAGAGGGAGGAAGGGACAGGTGAGTAGAGGGGGGAGGGAGGAAGGGACAGGTAGGTAGAGGGGGAGGGAGAAAGGGACAGGTGAGTAGAGGGGGGAGGGAGGAAGGGACATGTGAGTAGAGGGGGAGGGAGAAAGGGACAGGTGAGTAGAGGGGGGAGAAAGGGACAGGTGAGTAGAGGGGGGGAGAAAGGGGCATGTGAGTAGAGGGGGGGAGAAAGGGACATGTGAGTAGAGGGGGGAGAAAGGGACAGGTGAGTAGAGGGGGGGAGAAAGGGACAGGTGAGTAGAGGGGGGGAGGGAGGAAGGGACATGTGAGTAGAGGGGGAGGGAGAAAGGGACAGGTGAGTAGAGGGGGGGGGGGAGAAAGGGACAGGTGAGTAGAGGGGGGGGAGAAAGGGGCATGTGAGTAGAGGGGGGGGAGAAAGGGACATGTGAGTAGAGGGGGGGAGAAAGGGACAGGTGAGTAGAGGGGGGGGAAAGGGGCATGTGAGTAGAGGGGGGGGAGAAAGGGACATGTGAGTAGAGGGGGGGGAGAAAGGGACATGTGAGTAGAGGGGGGGAGAAAGGGACAAGTGAGTAGAGGGGGAGGGAGGAAGGGACAAGAGGGTAGAGGGGGGGAGGGAGGAAGGGCCAAGAGGGTAGAGGGGAGGGAGGAAGGGCCAAGAGGGTAGAGGGGAGGGAGGAAGGGCCAAGAGGGTAGAGGGGAGGGAGGAAGGGCCAAGAGGGTAGAGGGGAGGGAGGAAGTGCCAAGAGGGTAGAGGGGAGGGAGGAAGGGTCAAGAGGGTAGAGGGGAGGGAGGAAGGGCCAAGAGGGAGGAAGGGCCAGGAGGGTAGAGGGGAGGGAGGAAGGGCCAGGAGGGTAGAGGGGAGGGAGGAAGGGCCAGGAGGGTAGAGGGGAGGGAGGAAAGGACAGGTGAGTAGAGGGAGGAAAGGACAGGTGAGTAGAGGGAGGAAAGGACAGGTGAGTAGAGGGAGGAAAGGACAGGTGAGTAGAGGGAGGAAAGGACAGGTGAGTAGAGGGAGGAAAGGACAGGTGAGTAGAGGGGGGGGAGGAAGGGACAGGTGGGTAGAGGGGGGAGGGACAGGTGGGTAGAGGGGGGGAGGGAGGAAAGGACAGGTGAGTAGAGGGGGGGAGGGAGGAAGGGACATGTGAGTAGAGGGGGGGAGGGAGGAAGGGACAGGTGAGTAGAGGGGAGGGAGGGACAGGTGAGTAGAGGGGAGGGAGGGATGGATGGATGGATGGAGCATTAGAAAGACAGGATTGCCAGGTGTGTTTTCATCATCAGGGACCAGGAACAGAGTCCAGAGAATGAAAAAGAAATACCAAAATGATTGACCAAATAAAAAATATGCACAGTCATAACTTCCTCAAAGGATTTAACAGATTTATTTAGGCTGTTGAAGCTAAAAACCTAGAGTAAACAGGCTAGGCCCTAGAGGTACAAGGTGCTACACCTGCAGAGGGAGCTCTGACACAGTGGTTTATCTGCAGCAAACAACATCTCAGTGTCCTTAACTTCTTGAGTGTAGGTGGCAGGATTTTCGTTTTTGGCTAAAATACATACACATTTGAAACTGCCTATTTCTCATGCCCGGAAACAAGAATATGCATAATTGTCAGATTAGGATAGAAAACACTCTAAAGTTTCCAAACTGTCAAAATATTGTCTGTGAGTATAACAGAACTGATATTGCAGGCGAAAACCTGAGGAAAATCAAACCAGGAAGTGCTGTTTTTCCTGAAAGCTCTCTGTTCCATTGGATGGCTTGCCTCCATTTAAAGGGATATCAACCAGATTGCTTTTCCTATGGCTTCCTCAAGGTGTCAACAGTCTTTAAACAGTTTCAGGCTTTTATTTTGAAAAAATGAGCGAGAAAGATAACATCGCGTCAGTGGACAGCTGGGTGTTCAGAGTTTTGCTTGCGCAACAGAGTGGGGCAGCCATTGTCTCTCCCTCTCCTATTGAAAAAGCCACAGTCCCGGTTGATATATTATCGATTATATATTTTAAAAACACCCTGAGGATTGATTATAATAAACGTTTGACATGTTTCTGTGGACATTACGGATACTATTTGGAATTTTCGTCTGTGATGTTGTGACCGCCCGAGCCTGTGGATTTCTGAACATAATGTGCCAAACAAATGGAGGTATTTTGGATATAAAAATAATCTTTATGGAACATTTATTGTGTAACTGGGAGTCTCGTGAGTACAAACATCCGAAGATCAAAGGTAAGCGATTTAATCTATTGCTTTTCTGAGCCAATCTACTTGGCTGCTAGCTATTTGTAATATTTTTTCTACTGAGAGAGATGTTCTTACATAAACGCTTTCGCCGAAGAGCTGTATCGAAATCTGACACGCCAGGTGGATTAACAACAAGCAAAGCTGTGTTTTGCTATATTGCACTTGTGATTTCATGAAAATTAAATATTTTTAGTAATTTAATTTGAATTTGGCGCTCTGCAGTTCAGCGGGTGTTGATGAAAATGATCCCGCTAAAGGGATGGGTGCGTCAAGAAGTTTAATACACCCCATGCATCAGAAGGAGAAAAGCAGGTTCAAAGCAGTGCCGTGAGACCTGTGTCCCTGGCCTTCACCCAGGGAAAGAGATAGATTATTTATAGACAGAGAAATGTACCTTCAGATGGGTTCATGGCTGCGTCATGAAGCAATGTGGCTACACACCCTGCCGTACCTGTAACACACACACCCCAATGGTGAACAACAACAAGAGAGAGAGAAAGATTGCAGAGAATGAACAAAAAAGCAGAGGAGAAATCCTCTAGTTCTCTCTAGTGGTAAAACAGGACATCATCACTGCTGATGGACCAGAGTTAAAACTTCTCTTCCTCTACTGGGCACGTCTGCAATCTCTTATCTTACCCTGCCTCTCCCCTGACTTGGAAACAAGGGAGGGGGGAAAAGCAGAGAAGACAGCTGACCTGAGAAGGAGAGAGAGAAAAAGCAGAGAAGACAGCTGACCTGAGAAGAAGAGAGGAAAGCAGAGAAGACAGCTGACTTGAGAAGAAGAGAGAGAAAAAGCAGAGAAGACAGCTGACTTGAGAAGAAGAGAGAGAAAAAGCAGAGAAGACAGCTGACTTGAGAAGAAGAGAGAGAAAAAGCAGAGAAGACAGCTGACTTGAGAAGAAGAGAGAGAAAAAGCAGAGAAGACAGCTGACTTGAGAAGAAAGAGAGAGAAAAAGCAGAGAAGACAGCTGACTTGAGAAGAAAGAGAGAGAAAAAGCAGAGAAGACAGTTGACCTGAGAAGAAAGAGAGAGAAAAAGCAGAGAAGACAGTTGACCTGAGAAGAAAGAGAGAGAAAAAGCAGAGAAGACAGCTGACCTGGGAAGAAGAGAGAGAAAAAGCAGAGAAGACAGCTGACTTGAGAAGAAGAGAGAGAAAAAGCAGAGAAGACAGCTGACTTGAGAAGAAGAGAGAGAAAAAGCAGAGAAGACAGCTGACCTGAGAAGAAGAGAGAGAAAAAGCAGAGAAGACAGCTGACCTGAGAAGAAGAGAGAAAAAGCAGAGAAGACAGCTGACCTGAGAAGAAGAGAGAAAAAGCAGAGAAGACAGCTGACTTGAGAAGAAGAGAGAAAAAGCAGAGAAGACAGCTGACTTGAGAAGAAGAGAGAAAAAGCAGAGAAGACAGCTGACTTGAGAAGAAGAGAGAAAAAGCAGAGAAGACAGCTGACTTGAGAAGAAGAGAGAAAAAGCAGAGAAGACAGCTGACTTGAGAAGAAGAGAGAAAAAGCAGAGAAGACAGCTGACTTGAGAAGAAGAGAGAAAAGGCAGAGAAGACAGCTGACTTGAGAAGAAGAGAGAAAAAGTAGAGAAGACAGCTGACTTGAGAAGAAGAGAGAAAAAGTAGAGAAGACAGCTGACTTGAGAAGAAGAGAGAAAAAGCAGAGAAGACAGCTGACTTGAGAAGAAGAGAGAAAAAGCAGAGAAGACAGCTGACTTGAGAAGAAGAGAGAAAAAGCAGAGAAGACAGCTGACTTGAGAAGAAGAGAGAAAAAGCAGAGAAGACAGCTGACCTGAGAAGAAGAGAGAAAAAGCAGAGAAGACAGCTGACCTGAGAAGAAGAGAGAAAAAGCAGAGAAGACAGCTGACCTGAGAAGAAGAGAGAAAAAGCAGAGAAGACAGCTGACTTGAGAAGAAGAGAGAAAAAGCAGAGAAGACAGCTGACTTGAGAAGAAGAGAGAGAAAAAGCAGAGAAGACAGCTGACTTGAGAAGAAGAGAGAGAAAAAGCAGAGAAGACAGCTGACCTGAGAAGAAGAGAGAGAAAAAGCAGAGAAGACAGCTGACCTGAGAAGAAGAGAGAGAAAAAGCAGAGAAGACAGCTGACCTGAGAAGAAGAGAGAGAAAAAGCAGAGAAGACAGCTGACTTGAGAAGAAGAGAGAAAAAGCAGAGAAGACAGCTGACCTGAGAAGAAGAGAGAGGAAAAGCAGAGAAGACAGCTGACTTGAGAAGAAGAGAGAGGAAAAGCAGAGAAGACAGCTGACTTGAGAAGAAGAGAGAGGAAAAGCAGAGAAGACAGCTGACCTGAGAAGAAGAGAGAGGAAAAGCAGAGAAGACAGCTGACCTGAGAAGAGAGAGAGAAAGCTGAGAACAGAAACAGGGATAAATAGAGCAATATTCTCAAGTACTTGCTTTGTCTGTGCAAACTGTGTTTCAAGTTTCTTGTCGTGCAAAGGCGAGAATTAGAACCCACCACCAGCTGATACCCCGCCAGAGTGGCTGGTGATGTTTTTCATCACACTGGCGAGTGGACCAACAAGTTAGTTTCAGGCAAATCAATCAATTAAAATGTATTTTATAAAGCTCTTTTTACATCAGCAGTTATACAGATATCCGGCCTAAAACCCCAAAGAGCAAGCAATGCAGAGGCACGGTAGCTAGGGAAAAACTCCCTAGAAAGACGGGAACCTAGGACAAAACCAAGAGAGAAACCAGGGCCTGCTTACTGTATGGGTATGAGAGAGCCTGGAGCTCAAGCAGTAGTCCTGTCTACTGTCCACAGAATAGGACTATAGGAACAATGTAGCACCACTCCTCAGCCACTGTGCTCCAGGTGGCAGGCTGACTCACCCACACAACTCAGTGTCTGAGAGCAAGGCTCATCTAGGTTAGTCCAAGTAGCATCTGCTTAGTACCCAGGGGAGAAAAGGGCCTCTCCCTCTCTGCAGTGTGAACCAACATTACAGGACTACAGAACTAAATAATTCACTACTTGATTGAGTTGCTAAAAATAATATTGGAAACACCAAATGAAATGAGTGTTTCCAAGAAAAAAACAAGGTAATTTACTGTATGTAGGTTGCATAGGAGATGTACAGGCTTGGTATGCACACATGTGCATTTTGTGCGTGTGCTTTGCATGTATATGCCTTGTGTGCGCTGTGTTTTCCCGGTATACCGTTGGCCAGGTGGCTGTTTGCACCGGGATGGATGAGGTCACCCAGACTCTTCTTCAGTTTCTCGTAGCAGGCGAAGTAGAGAGCATGCGCCGGTCCTGCCCCCACGGCCGTGGCATTCAGCCCTCTCATTGGTCGCCAGACACCCTCTGTGGTTATGATTCGCCGAAGCGCGTCCATCACATTCCGGTAGCGGGCGGCAGGCTCAGGCTGTAGGCTCTGCATTCGCGTCTACACAGGGGAGAGGTTAGAGGTAACAGACCTACTGGTTACCCAAGTCATAACCTAACCACACACTTCTCGCCATACCATAATCTAACCAGAATGTTTCAATTACATTTGAGAAACTTCCATGTTGGAATAAAATCTTAGCAGAGGTGGGATGAGTGCAGTAGTTGTAATATATTCAAAAAGCCAAGTCATACTATTGGCAGTGCTTCCACATGCTAAATAGTTTCACGTTTGAACATTTTGAGTGGTCGTGCCCACCCCTAGTGTTAAACAGAAGGAGACCCAAGGTCAGAGGGACATAAGCTGCCTTTCAGTGAGCCACTCCCCCCAGCAGCACTCACACGCCCTGCCCTTACACAGACTCCTTATTGCTGGGCCAGTGTCCAGGTTCAGAGTTCATCCCGTGAGGCTTAGGGTTGCACATTTTGGGGAATATCCAGAGTTGGAAACTTTCCATGGGAATATATGAGAATTAACAGATATGAAAATTAATACCATTTAAACTGTGGAATTATTTGCATTGGATATATTTACCATATCATACAGAGACAAACAATTTACCTTATCATAAGACATAATTGCAAATTATTAAATCCTTCCAATAGAAAAAAACCAAAAACAATTGAGTGACAAATTGAACTTTAATTAAAGGAGTTGACTCTTCATATGGGATGATTTCACTGAACAACAAAAGGGAATATTGAATTATCTCCAATGATCCATCGTATCTCCCAAAAATTGTATTGGGTCAGTCTGTTGTCTGCTTTGGTGTGTGTGTTCCCAAACAAGGACCAGTTGCGCTCTGATGCAGCTGATGTTGGTGGGATTTGGAGGATAATGGAGGCAACAGGGGAAAGAGCCTCAGATCCACGAAGTCCCTTCCACCAGGTGGCTGATGAGATGTTGGAACGACTGCCATATTGCATCTCCATCCCAAAGCCCTTGCTTGGAAGTGTACTTCGCCAGACTGCCAAGAACCTTGCCCTCATCCAGACCAAGGTGGCGAGACACAATAGTGATGACACCATGGGCCTTGTTGATCTCTGCACCAGACAGGATGCTCTTGCCAGCATACTTGGGGTCCAACATGTACACTGCAGTGTGTTTAGGCTTCAGGCAGAAGGATTCATGCTTTTTGTTGCATTTCAGAACTGAAGTTTCCTCTGCTTGGCACAACAGTGAAGTGGGCAGGGAAGTATGGATTTATTATATTACATCTGCAAGCAGAGTCTGAACAGCAGACAGGATGGCATTGTCTCCCTCAATCTGTGCAATGGCTACTGCTATAGGTTTCACTCTGCTTACCACTCTTTCCCAAAATACATCATCCAGTAGGATCCTCTTGATGGGGCTGTCCATATCGGCAGACTGTGATATGGCCATTTCTTGGAGACTCCTTCCCATCCAGGAGACTGTCAAACATGATGACAACACCACCCCAACAAGTGTTGCTGGGCAGCTTCAATGTGGTGCTCTTATTCTTCTCACTTTGCTTGGTGAGGTAGATTGCTACTATAGCTTGATGACCCTTCACATACCTAACCATTTCCTTGGCTCTCTTGTAGAGGGCATCCATTGTTTTCAGTGCCATGATGTCCTTGAGGAGCAGATTCAATGCATGAGCAGCACAGCCAATGGGTGTGATGTGAGGGTAGGACTCCTCCACTTGAGACCAAGCAGCCTTCATGTTCACAGCATTGTCTGTCACCATGGCAAATACCTTCTGTGGTCCAAGGTCATTGATGACTGCCTTCAGCTCATCTGCAATGTAGAGACCGGTGTGTCTGTTGTCCCTTGTGTCTGTGCTCTTGTAGAATACTGGTGGAGGGATGGAGATCTAGTTAATTATTACTTGCCCACAAACATTTAACCACCCATCAGAGATAGGTTCAGGGTTCATCCTCTCTCTGTGAGGCTAGGGGCCAGTGTCAAGGTTCAGGGTACATCCTCTCTCTGTGAGGCTAGGGGCCAGTGTCAAGATTCAGGGTTCATCCTCTCCCTGTGAGGCTAGGGGCCAGTGTCAAGGTTCAGGGTTCATCCTCTCTCTGTGAGGCTAGGGGCCAGTGTCAAGGTTCAGGGTACATCCTCTCTCTGTGAGGCTAGGGGCCAGTGTCAAGATTCAGGGTTCATCCTCTCCCTGTGAGGCTAGGGGCCAGTGTCAAGGTTCAGGGTTCATCCTCTCTCTGTGAGGCTAGGGGCCAGTGTCAAGGTTCAGGGTTCATCTTCTCTCTGTGAGGCTAGGGGCCAGTGTCAAGGTTCAGGGTTCATCCTCTCTCTGTGAGGCTAGGGGCCAGTGTCAAGGTTCAGGGTTCATCTTCTCTCTGTGAGGCTAGGGGCCAGTGTCAAGGTTCAGGGTTCATCTTCTCTCTGTGAGGCTAGGGGCCAGTGTCAAGGTTCAGGGTTCATCTTCTCTCTGTGAGGCTAGGGGCCAGTGTCAAGGTTCAGGGTTCATCCTCTCTCTGTGAGGCTAGGGGCCAGTGTCAAGGTTCAGGGTTCATCTTCTCTCTGTGAGGCTAGGGACCAGCTAGTGCTGTGAAACGCATAGAGGGTCTTCTAATAACGTCCAAAGGAGAGGCCCGAGCTACAGCTGAATGGACAACACATGCTGATTGCTTGCTGCACTGTGTATGTCAGTGTGTTACAGGAACTGTAAAGCACTGTGGAATGCCGGGCCTGTAAGAGAGAGCAGACTCCTACACGTCAACCAACCATGCATAATGTAGCAGTACCTGGATGGGTTTGAAACCTTTAGAACATCGCCATCTTGCAAGATATTTGATGTCAATGTTTCAATGAGACTTCGGTATGAATCCATGTTAAAGGAAATGAGAACAGTTCTCTCAGCCACGACACATTTATATGTAGCCTATGGTTGTGTATTGCAGAGAGCTTAGCTTGTCTAGAAAGAGCCTTTTCAACCTCAACCTTTGGAATGAGTGTAAACAACGACTTGACATTATCTCTACTGTGCAATCTGTGTGACAACCACTGCAAGCTATTTTCAGAGGATTATCAACTGTTAGTCCACTGGGGTCAGCTGTCAGCTTGAGCTAGTAGGTCCCCTCTGTAGAGATCTGCTAATGTGTTTATAAGTAAAGACGGTCAATGCCATGTTGTTTGACAGGTGACATGATTTATAGATCAGTGAGTCTGTGTCTCAGGCTGCCCTTCCTCTGCAAGCAGACTGTTTCACTGTCTGGGCTGCACCTCAATACTTTAAAGACACACGCTTTCCTAGTCTCCTTTACTTCGTCTGCGCGCATTTGAAAACTCAGTATATGTGAAAGCAACATGGTGGCTGGATGCCAACTGGGAACATGCTTTTTTTCCGACTGTCCTGTTCTTTCATGTCGGTGAAGAGAGGAGACGGGGAGAGGAAGCCATTTTAGACTACTGAGACGAAGCCCAAGCTGTGTGAGCAGCACCTGGATCAGAGGTAGGAAATACAGCTGGGAAAGACAGATGAATCTCCGCTTTGTTCTGAGAGAGCCCTGCTCTCCCACCTGACACTAACAGCTGACTCGTCTCCCTACCTGACCACTCTGACTCGGTTGCTCTGTCTCTGCTAACTGCATAGTTGTACACAATGACCGCAGCGGTCTACAAATCTCCCTGAATCTTAAATAACTACTCAATATTATTTGTAGATCAGTCAGTCACAATTTACCGTTGACACATCACGGGTTTCATGCTCCCAAACACCACCAATCATTTCCATCAGTGACCAAGTCATGACTCTCTCTACAGGGACCACAAAATATACCAGACAAAACACTGGGCTCTCATGTGCAGAGCAGACCTAAATCAGTGAGAGGGCCTGTCAAAACAGCATAGGTTAATGTAACTTAACACATCTTGTTTACATAACACCTAAGTCATCCCGGCTAAGCACTTCCTCCAATACGAATTTAAAGTCTTATAACAATAAACAGAACTATGGTTCTAAGAGTGTGCAGTGGTAGAGCCAACCTGTCAGCCTAATTCTGCATAATGAGCACAGCAACATAGAAGCATTGTGCTCTTAATCCCAGAACATCCAGCCCGGTATTTTCTGTAAACAAAGAACAGTTCTACCCCATCTAAATGCTGCCAGGTAGCAATTAGCATTGCAAGTTCGTTTTGCATGGCCCGATGCCCCGGGTGCACGGAGTTTCGACATTGTACACCATTGGTTTCTATTGAATCTCCTTCCAACCGCGGAACCGGGCCATGCAAAACGAACTCACCCATTGACAATCTAAGACTTTTTGACAGAATCCAGGGTGCCTGTACTAACCTATGGGTTCTCTTCTTGAATACAGGGACAGTTTGGAAATACAGGGAGTTACACCTAGAAGCCATATGCATGCTAAAAGCAGTTTGGAACGTTTTCAAATGTAACGTTAGCTACTAATCGATCACATACTCTTCTACGGTTACTGTTCACCTAGCTAGCTGGTGGGCGACAGTGGTGGGCAACAGTCAACGGGTGATGTGTATACATGTACAGGAAAGGGGGCACATGTGCTGCTTCATTCCACCTAACGGTTTCCTTTCTCAAAGCGAATAATAACTTTGCGTGTTATTAGTATGACAAACTACCTGGGGGGTGCACACTAATGGCAATAGGGACCATAGTAAATTGCAGTAGAAAATTGTTAAGCCTAAACCCATTATATCAGGCGCCAACTAAATAGCTGGCTACAGTACTAGCTAATCATCATGCAACCCCAGACTCGAGCCGATACACAGTCAGAGGCCGACCTTGCGGTTTTGGTTAGCTAACTAACAGCTAAAATGGCTAACGTTAGACAGCTAGCTAATAAGATGACAACAACGGCAATATTAACTTCCGAAAAGTTTACCTTTCCATTTTTTTGAAATTCTGTATGCCAAAGTTAATGAATATGGCGACTAATTATGTGACAAATCTAACTTGTGTGCACTGCAGTAACTAACTAGCTAGGTAACGTTACCTAATCTCGCAAGTAGAGCAGGCTCGATCCACTGATATTCGTAGTGGATGGAAGTTAGCTCGTTAGCATGCTAAGTTAGCGTCCTAGCTGAAATGTTAGCCTGTCTGGTTTCGACCTTGCCTCATATGTGCTGTGACTGACAAACTTATTGACAAGGTGGCCACCAATCGGATTCGCATGATTGCTGAAGCCACATCATGACGAGCAAAGTAATTTCTAACCCTCCAATGTAATGTGCCCAAGCTCCAAGACCAGTCGGTTAACTATCTAAGTTAGCGGCTAACGCTAGCCCAACATAGCCTACCGCGTTACCTTGACACAGTCGATGGGGAACATCAGGCAATGCTCCATGATTCCAGCCACTGCTCCTGCAAACATGTGGGTGCTGGTGGAAGCGCCTTGCGGCAAACCCTCATACTCCGGTTCCGAAGCATCTGCTATTTCAGGAGGGCCACCGCTAAACTGAACAGTCTGTATCTCTGCCTCGCCTCCGATCCGGGGAGACAAATTCCCAACGAGGCTCTCCGACAATCCCCAGATCCTTCCACTGAACCATCGGACCTCTGCGCCGGCTGAGGCTCCAGCAACCCCGGCGTTCCCGCCTGCTGTCTCCGCTGTCATCCGATGCCTTCTCGGGAAACCATCCGCTTCCATTGGAATCTCGATGGACAGTCTTTACTTTATGCCCCGATGGCACTCCGTTTCGTGTTCGCGTACCGTTGGTAGTTTTTTACATTCCCGTCCCAGATGTTTACCGGTCGTACACCGTTTCCACGCCCCGCCTCCCTCAGTCCCCAGAGCGGACAGGTCCACGCAGTGTTTGGGAAAGGCTTGCCTCTACCGAAACCCCAACAACCGGATGTTCCGGTTTTCAGGGGAAGTGGGAAGAGAGCCTGTGACGCGACGGCCGCTTTTGGACGTTAACGTAATGTGGTTGGTTGTGGTATAGCTATCTTAAAAGATGAATGCACCAACTGTAAGTCGCGCTGGATAAGAATGTCTGATAAAATGTAAATGCAGGCTAGATGTTAAAGAATCAGTAATTTGGGTATATATTTGGGCACTTTTTCGCCACTTTTCTACAAAATCTTTAAAGGATACATACATATGGCATACTTGGGCCATTTTATTGTGTTTTCCAGACCCCCTCAAACATTTTAAGACATCATTGGGGTGTATGTACCAATTATTTATGGAGATATGGCCATGTGAATCCTAGCCAATATGGCCATGTGGATCCTGTCCAATATAGCCCAATGGAGCTGGTTGGGTGGTCATTTTAAAAACTGTCCCTTTAGAGTATGAGTATAATATGTTAAATCTGCTATGGAGCTATAGCTAGACATCTTTATTTATACTCTTACTTACTTTGTGTAAAGGCTGAAAGGTCTGTGGGATTCTGTATTTTACATTATAAAAGTGTTTATGTAACCGATGTGAAATGGCTAGCTAGTTAACGATGGTGCGTGTTAATAGCGTTTCAATCGGTGACGTCACTTGAGACCTTGAAGTAGTTGTTCCCCTTGCTCTACAAGAGCCGTTGCTTTTGGGTAACGATGCTTCGTCGGTGTCAGTTGTCTATGTGTGCAGAGGGTCCCTGGTTCGTGGACGGACTAAAGTTGTACTGTTACAATGGGTTTACCCGTCCCTCTCTGCTGGACATAATGCATTCCTATGAGATTTTACCCAAAGTGACAAGTACAGGGTAGGTTTTTTTGTTACATTTCTATAACTTTTTTTCAAAAAGGACTTCTTTAGACATGTGTGTCAAATTTGGTGGACTATCACAGTTTAAACAAATTCACGTAGCTGCTGGGCTACAGTCAAAAGTACCTCAACATGACCTCAATGAAGGGCTTAAGAGTACTTTATGATCAGAAGTATTTTCTATGGCCTCCCGAGTGGCGCAGTGGTCTAAGTCACTGTAGCTTGTGGTTTGATCCCAGGCTACGTCACAACTGGCCGGGACCAGGAGTTGACCGTGTATTATATGTGGGGTTTATTTAGTGGGTAGATGACCCTATTTTCATCTAGAATGTGGCTGCAAATACAGATGTTTCGCGGTCGCCACCCCTCAGGCCCCCACGGAAACTGCTTTCTCAAAGCTAAGGATCCGGATCACGTTCTGTGCTTGTGTTATTTTATGCACACTGCATAGCTGCTGCTCACACTCCCCCTCGTATGTTTCTCTCTTTACTCCCCAGCCTCTCTGAACCATGATGAAGAATCTCTACCTCATATTTCTGAACAGGTGAAAAAAAGAAACTGGCGATTTGAACGAACATTCCCCAAAATATTTATTGAAGGCTATACAACCTTCTATATCAGTTGTAACAGATATTGCATTTGCACAATAATTGCTGCAAAGAAACAACTACTAAAGGACACCAATAATAAGAAGAGACTTGCTTGGGCCAAGAAACATGAGCAATGGATATTAGACCGGTGGAAATCGGTCTTTTGTGAGACACAGAGTAGGTGAACGGATGATCTCCGCATGTGTGGTTCCCACCGTGAAGCATGGAGGTGGTGCGATGGTGATTTGCTGGTTACACTGTCTGTGATTTACTTAGAATTCAAGGCACACTTAACCAGCATGGCTACCACAGCATTCTGCAGCGATACGCCATCCCATCTGGTTTGGGCTTAGTGGGACTGTCATTTGTTTTTCAACAGGACAATGGCCCAACATACCTTGAGGCTGTGTAAGGGCTATTTGACTAAGAAGGAGTGATGGAGTGCTGCATTAGATGACCTGGCCTCCACAATCACCCGACCTTAACCCGATTGAAATGGTTTGGGATGAGTTGGACCGCAGAGAGAACGAAAAGCAGCTAACAAGTGCTCAGCATATGTTGGAACTTCTTTAAGACTGTTGAAAAGCCTTCCAGGTGAAGCTGGTTGAGAGAATGCCACAAGCGTGCAATGCTGTCATCAAGGCAAAGGGTGGCTACTTTGAAGAATGTAAAATATAAAATAGATTTTGATTAGTTTAACACTTTCTTTGGTTACTACATGATTTCATATGTTTCGCTGAGTCATGGCTGAACGACAACACGGATATTATATAGTTGGCTGGGTTTTCCGTGCTTCGGAAAGACAGAACAGGTAAATCCGGTAAGCCAAGTGGTGGTGGTGTGTCTGTCTGTCAATAACAACTGGTGTGTCTAATATTAAGGAAGTCTTGAGGTATTTCTTGCCTGAGGTAGGGTACCTCATAAGCTGTAGAACACACTACCTACAAAGAGTTTTCATTCATTTTTTTCAGAGATGTTTATTTACTACCACAAACCAATGCTGTCACTAAGACCTCACTCATCGACCTGTATAAAGCCATAATCAAACAAGAAAATGCTCACCCAGAAGCGGCACTCCTAGTGGCCGGGGACTTTAATGCAGGCAAATTTGAATATGTTTTACCTCATATTTACCATCACGTCACATGTGCAACCAGAGGGGATAAAAACTCTAGACCACCTTTACTCCACACACAGACATTCGTACAAAGCTCTCCCTCGCCCTCCATTTGGAATTACCATAATTCTATCCTTCTGATTCCTGCTTACAAGCGAAAACTAAAGTAGGAAGTAGCAGTGACTCACTCAATATGGAAGTGGTCAGATGACGCGGACACTATGCTACAGGACTGTTTTGCTAGCACAGACTGGAGTATGTTCCAGGATTCATCCAATGGCATTGAGGAGTATACCACGAGCAATGAAACAGGCAAAGCGTCAATACAGGATTAAGATTGAATCCTACTACACCGGCTCTGACGCTCGTCGGATGTGACAGGGCTTGCAAACTATTTACGGAAACCCAGCTGCGAGCTGCCAAGGTACGCGAGCCTAACAAACGGGATAAATGCCTTTCATGCTTGCTTCGAGGCAAGCAACACTGAAGCATGCTTGAGAGCATCAGCTGTTCTGGATGACTGTGTGTCTCCATAGCCAATGTGAGTAAGACCTTTAAACATTCACAAGGCCGCAGGGCCAGACGGATTACCAGGATGTGTACTCAGAGCATGCACGGATAAACTGGCAAGTGTCTTCACTGACCTTTTCAACCTCTCCCTGACCAAGCCTGTAATAACTACATGTTTCAAGCAGACAACCATAGTCCCTGTGCCCAAGAACACGAAGGTAACCTGCCTAAATTATTACCGCCACGTAGCACTCACATCGGTAGCCATAAAGTGATTTGAAAGGTTGGTTATGGCTAACAACACTATCATCCCAGAAACACTAGACCCACTCCAATTCGCATACGGCCCCAACAGGTCCACAGATGAGGCAATCTCAATTGCACTCCACACTGCCCTTTCCCACACGGAGAAAAGGAACACTTATGTGAGAATGCCGTTCATTGACTAGGAAAGGCAAAGACAAAGGGGGATACCTAGTCAGTTGTCCAACTGAATGCAATTCAACTGAAATGTGTCTTCCGCATTTAACCCAACCCCTCTGAATCAGAGAGGTGCGGGGGGCTGCCTTAATCGACATCCACATCTTCGGCACCAGGGGAACAGTGGGTTAACTGGCTGCAGCTCACTGTTCAACACAATAGTGCCCACAAAGCTCATCACTAAGCTAAGGACCCTGGAACTAAACACCTCCCTCTGCAACTGGATCCTGGACTTCCTGACGGGCCACCACCAGGTGGGAAGGCTAGGCAATAACACTTCTGCCACACTAATCCTCAACATGGGGGCCCCTCAGGGGTGCGTGCTTCGACGCTTCCTGTACTCCCCGTTCACCCATGACTGTCTGTCCAAGCACGACTCCATCACCATCATTAAGTTTGCTGACGACAAGGTTTGGCACTATGTATTCAGGTAGGTAGCGATCTCTTGGCATCCGCCAAACCCAGATTCGTCCATTGGACTGCCAGATGGTGAAGCTTGATTCATCACTCCAGAGAATGCATTTCCAAGGTGTTATGCAATGTAATGTCATATAATATTTTTAATTGTATCTACCTGCCTTAATGTTGCTGGATCCCAGTAAAAGTAGCTGCTACCTTGGCAGGAGCCAATGGGGATCCTTAATAAACACCAGGAAGATTACCTGCTGCCTTGATCAATAGCTAACGGCTACATAATCATCTCCTCCACCAGACTTCTCTCTGCCAACATGGAAACTAGCTAATTGTGTTTCAGTCCAGAGCTGTTTTAACTTAACACTATTATCTATTCTAGTCCCTGAGAGGACCTTCAAGGCAGTGCAGTGTTCAATTTCTGCCGACCAAGGGGAATGAAGTGTTAAGTTCTGCTTACAAGAACAAAAGCCACTGGTTCTGATCAAGTTAGAGTCGATTGTGTGTTGTCCAAAGGCGCTCCTTAAAGGAATACCAAGCCGGAGAAGGGTCATCATTCTCCATTGACCCTAATGTCTCTCTAACACACTCTAACATGTCCTGGGAGAGAAGTGTTACAGGAGGCGAGCGGGAAACCTTAGATCGCTTAGACCCCCCCCCCCCCCCACACACACACACACACAGAGACCATATATCACTCATAACATACTACTTAATTTCCTCTCCTGTGGGACAACAGGAGTTATTTTACCCAGCATAAGCTAAACAAGACAGAAAATTCACATTACACTGCCTGAAAATTAGACGATAACCTGTTTACGTCCTGCTGTTTGGTTGTTTTTGCACATTCAGTGAACACTCTTCCTTGAGTTACAGAACAGATACCTTCCGCGTTGGTTTTCTGTATTCCCTTGGCTGCTGCATTGTTAACTGGCATATTACCTATTATTGTATTTAACACAGGCGTTGGACTACTGAAGATGCTGACGGAGCTCAATGTGACACATTAGGAAACCATCTTCTGTTATGGAGACTCTCAAGGTGGGCCCTTCACTTAAGATGGTTTCCTTTAGTGCTCTTATGGAAGATGTCTGTCAGGGCTCTGTCATGATTTTATGTGGTCCTGTAAGGCTCAGTTGCAACAAGATTATCGTGTGTTCAATTTCTGGGACCACCCATAGTTGAAATGTAGACACACATGACTGGAGGTCGCTTTGGATTAAAGCCTGGTAAATGTTATATTATGTACATGATTTGACGTCTGGCAACTTCAGGCCTCTGAATTTTTCCAATGTTAACGAAAGCGCTTTAGATGTATGCTAAATACTATTAAAATAGGTCATAGAAATGGTTAGAATGGAGTCAAGGCTTACTGGAAAATACTTCAGTTATCTTACTAACAAAAATATTTCTGCATCAACATGCCGTTCACCTGAAAACATATTTATTTAAACCTATTTTCAACATTGTGAAATCTTCTTTTTCTTTAACTGGAATTAAAAGTTGAAATCGCTCACTCTACTTGTTCGTCTATCACTGGCTGATTCAGAATCAGAAAAAAATACTAAAACTATTTCTAGGATTGTGTCAGTGTTATACGAAGCTAAACATTGAAATCACACCATGATATACAGTAGGTCAGTGACATTGTTGAGTGAATAATGTGGATTTGGCCTATGTTAAGTCCAACTGCAGTAAAGGGTTCCATGTGTAGACAATGCCCATTATCTTATCGGTCTGAGATGCCGTCTGTGTATTCAGGGCCTGGATTTAAGTGGAGGACATTGTTGGTTTTATGCAACAGTTGCACCACCATGTGGAAAATAATGAAATGGCAAACAAGAATATATATATTTTTTAAACTGTACACCTATTATTTATTGTCTTTATAGCCATGGATATAAATCAGATTGTATTTGTTTGACTCCTTTGTAAATACCTTTGTAATAAAGTGCAACCCGGTCCTAAACCCAACACAGAGCGAGCAGAAAGAAGCCACACCTTGCAGGAGTTTAACAACCCAAACACGTTGCAGCACAGATGACAGGATAGATAGGTAGAATTCATAGAGGACTCATCTTTGTATCTGGCCATCTCCATTTTGAAGTTGTACATTTTCTTAACGATAGGCTGACAGTGCCTTGCAAAAGTATTCATCCCCTTTGCGTTTTTCCTATTTTGTTGCGTTACAACCTGTAATTTAAATTGATTTTAATTTAGATTTCATGTAATGGACATACACAAAATAGTCCAAATTGATGAAGTGAAATGAAAAAAATGAACTTGTTTCAAAAAACTCTAAAAAATCTAAAACTGAAAAGTGGTGCCTGCATATGTATTCACCCCCTTTACTTTGAAGCCCCTAAATAAGATCTGATGCAACCAATTACCTTCAGAAGTCACATAATTAGTTAAATAAAGTCCACCTGTGTGCAATCTAAGTGTCACATGATCTCAGTATATATACACCTGTTCTGAAAGGCCCCAGAGTCTGCAACACAAGAAAAAAATAAGCAAACACATTTGGTGTTCACCAAAAGGCATGTGGGTGTAACGGTTTTCTTGTGGTGAAGGAGAGGCGGACCAAAACGCAGCGTGGTGATTATTCATGGTACTTTAATAAAGAAAACTACACATGAATAGACTAACAAAACAATAAACGTGAGAAAACCTGAACAGCCCTATCTGGTGCAAACACAGAGACAGGAACTATCACCCACAAACACACAGTGAAACCCAGGCTACCTAAGTATGATTCTCAGTCAGAGACAACTAATGACACCTGCCTCTGATTGAGAACCATACTAGGCCGAAACATAGAAATACCCAAATCATAGAAAAACAAACATAGATTGCCCACCCCAACTCACGCCCTGACCATACTAAATAATAACAAAACAAATGAAATAAAGGTCAGAACGTGACAGTGGGAGACTCCCCAAACATATGGAAGAAGGTACTCTGGTAAGATGAGAATAAAATTAAGCTTATTGGCCATCAAGGAAAATGCTATGTCTGGCACAAACCCAACACCTCTCATCACCCCGAGAATACCATCCCCACAGTGAAGCATGGTGGTGGCAGCATCATGCTGTGGGTATGTTATTTTCATCGGCAGGGGCTGGGAAACTGGTCAGAATTGAAGGAATGATGGATGGCGCTAAATACAGGGACATTCTTGAGGGAAACCTGTTTCAGTCTTCCAGAGATTTGATACTGGGAGGGAGGTTCACCTTCCAGCAGGACAATGACCCTAAGCATACTGCTAAAACACTCGAGTGGTTTAAGGAGAAACATTTAAATGTCTTGGAATGGCCTAGTTCAAGTCCAGACCTCAATCCAATTGAGAATCTGTGGTATGACTAAAAGATTGCAGTGTTAGGCATTGTGTAAATCAAATGATACAACCCCCCCCCCCAAAAAAAAAATACATAAAAAATACTAAACATTTTAATTCCAGTTTGTAAGGCAACAAAATAGGAAAAAATGCCAAGGGGGTGAATACTTTCGCAAGCCGCTGTAACTCGATGACTCGGTTGGACATGACTCTAACAGGGTCATCATGAGGGATTAGCCAGTGAAGTTGGAGGTCCCACCCAGTTGACTGCATTAAAATGGTGGAAGCTAATACTGCCTTTTGGCCACTAATGGCCTCTATCATTCTCTATGGGAGCATCTCAATTGCATACTCCTTGCACACCCTCTCTCCTCGCATTCTCAAAACCCATTGGAGGAAAAGGTCAGAGGGGAGGGACCTCTGGCTTTCTTATTCAATGGGTTTTGAGAAGGAGTTGAGGGAATGCTAACATAGTCAAAGGCCGATAGATTAGGAATGGGCTAATATCAGCCCAAAATACCATCCCAACCGATTGTCGGTCGGTCTCTAGTTGGCAGCACTTTTTACAATTTTCTTCACACTCATCTCTAGTTGGTCAAGTTCCTTATTCTGCACAGGTGTAAAGATAAACTATTTCCACTCCATAACAGAAGTGATACGTAGGGGGGGGGGGGCATGTGTACTAATGATGCAGTGAAGAAATTCTACTCAAACACAATATGGATTTGTTTGACAAACTACATTTATTTTTTACCACTTCTGCAATTGCAATAAAAAGTGTATTTTGGAAATAAGTTATTCAACAGCAGAATTGTTACAAAAAAACAAGTGCAAATAGTAAAAGGAATGAACAGGACAGGTGAAAATTTATATAGGTAGGTCAATCCTACTCGGATTCATCTTTTGCATTGTTCAACAAAGTGCCTGAAAGAAATCACGTGACGTTTGTTCACTTGAAGTGATTTACCTGAGAAAGTGGAACATGTAGACAGTTGAGTCCCAAATGGCACCCTGCTCCCTATATAATGCACTACTTTTGACCAGAGCCCCATGGGACCTGGTCAAAAGTAGTGCACTACACAGGGAATAGGCCGGGGTGCCATTTTGGATGGAATCTTGGTCCAGTCTAGACGACAGGCAGTGGGTGTAGACAGGCACAATTCTAAATGGAAGCAGCCAGGTTATCTTCCATTGCATTCTTCTTTGGTTTCTTTCTGCCTCCTTCCTTCATATAATCTTCATCCCTCCTTTCTGTGCTTCTCCCAGTCTCTTCCTTCAGTTCGGTGCTTCTCTCTGCTTCCCTTGATTCTCCACCTCTTTGCCCCATGTCTGAATCTTTCTGCCTCTCTCCTCAGTCTCTCCCTTCCGTCTGTTCTTCCCTTCTCTCCTCTACCGCTGCTTCCCTCTTTTCTGTGACCCTCAGTTCTACTTCTGTCCTTTCTGCCACCATGTCTTCCATATCTGGTTCCTCATCTGAATCCTCTCGCGTAAGTTCCACCACCTCCTCCATCTTTAGGAATGTATCTTCTTCGTCCCCCTGAATGTCCCTTTCTTCCTCCGCTTCCTCCATGACTAAGTGCTTTTCTGGTGTCTTCTCTTTCTCATCGCTCTCATCCTCCATTGCCAAAGTCTTCACTGCAATCCTCACCTCGTCCCCCTCATCTTCTTCTCCTTCCACCTCCATGACCCTGTCCCTCTCTCTCTCTTCCTCCCCGTCGCTCTCCCTGTGGGAGTGTTGGCTCTCCTGGCTGCTGCTCACAGCATCCTCAGGCGGAGGCTGCCAGAAGTCATACAGTTTATCCTAGAGGCAATACACACATTATAAAACATATCACATTGCTATCAAACACATAACCACAGCTTACCCTGTAGGGAAGAAACATAATATTATTCTAACACTTTTACTCTGCAATAATAAACACAGCATTAAACCAAACACATACTGCGATACTATAGTTACCCTGGGAATACTTCCCCGAACTAACTAACTAACTAACTACACACACACATATACATACAGTAACAGTCATAAGTTTGGACACCTACTCATTCAAGGGTTTCTCTTTATTTAACTATTTTCTACATTTTAGAATAATAGGGAAGACATCAAAACTATGAAATAACACATATGGAAGCATGTAGTAACCGAAAAAAGTGTTAAACAAATCAAAATATATTTTAGATTCTTCAAAGTAGCGACCCTTTGCCGTGATGACAGCTTTGCACACTCTTGGCATTCTCTCAACTAGCTTCATGAGGAATGCTTTTCCAACAGTCTTGAAGGAGTTCCCACATATGCTGAGCACTTGCTGGCTCATTTTTCTTTACTCTGCGGTCCAACTCATCCCAAACCATCTCAATTGGGTTGAGGTTGGGTGATTGTGGAGGCCAGGTCATATCTGATGCAGCACTCCATCACTCTCCTTCTTGGTCAAATAGCCCTTATACAGCCTGGAGGTGTTTTGGGTCATTATCCTGTTGAAAAACAAATGATAGTCCCACTAAGCCCAAACCAGATGGGATGGCATATCGCTGCAGAATGCTGTGGTAGCCATACTGGTTAAGTGTGCCTTGGATTCTAAATAAATCACTGACAGTGTCACCAGCAAAGCATCCCCACACCTCCTTCTCCATGCTTCAATGTGGGAACCACACATGCGGAGATAATCCGTTCATCTCCTCGGTTGGAACCAAAAATCTCAAATTTGGCCTCATCAGACCAAAGGAGAGATTTCCACCAGTCTAATGTCCATTGCTCGTGTTTCTTGGCCCAAGCAAGCATGTTCTTCTTATTGGTGTCCTTTAGTAGTGTTTCCTTTGCAGAAATTTGACCATGAAGGCCTGATTCACACAGGAGCGGCAGGGTAGCCTATTGGTTAGAGCGTTGGACTAGTAAACAGAAGGTTGCAAGTTCAAACCCCCGAGCTGACAAGGTACAAATCTGTCATTCTGCCCCTGAACAGGAAGTTAACCCACTGTTCCTAGGCCTGGTAAAATAAATAAATAAATAAAACAGTCTCCTCTGAACAGTTGATGTTAAGATGTGTCTGTTACTTGAACTCTGTGAAGCATTTATTTGGCTGTTAACTCTAATGAACTTATCCTCTGCAGCAGAGGTAACTCTGGATCTTCCATTCCTGTGGCGGTCCCCATGAGGTCAAGTTTCATCATAGCGCTTGATGAAGAAACTTTAAATTCTTGAAATGTTCTGGTTTGACTGATGGACTGTCATTTCTCTTTGCTGTTTTTGGACTTGGTCTTTTACCAAATACGGCTATCTTCTGTATATCCCCCTACCTTGTCACAACACAACTGATTGGCTAAACCACATTAAGGAAAGATATTCCACAAATTAACAAGGCTGGTTGAGAGAATGCCAAGAGTGTGCAAAGCTGTCATGGCAAAAGGTGGCAATTTTGAAGAATCTAAAATGTTAAATATGTTTTGATTTGTTTAACACTGTTGGTTACTACATGATTCCATGCGTTATTTCATAGTTTTGATGTCTTCACTATTATTCTACAATGTAAAAAATAGTCAAAATAAAGAAAGATTGATTCCAGGGTTTATCTACACACACACATCTAGCTATGGCTTTATGTACTATAGCTGTACTGTATCTCTCTATGCATGTCTACCTGGAGAGGCCTGGTTCTCTGGACCAGCACGTGCCACTTGGTGTAGATCCTGGCAACAAGGTCCTTCACCTGGAGGGAGAAAGAGTGAGCGATGAGGAAGAGAGAGCGAGAGGTGGGGTGGATGAGGAAGAGTGCGGAGAGAGAGGAAGAAGAGAAGAAAGAGGGGGGTTAAGAGCTGTTTAACTAGAGAGAACATATCATCATTAATGCATTAATGTGGGTTACAGTTCCCATAGAAAGGTTGTCTATATGGAAGAAGTAACTACATACCCTGCTCCTGTAAAGCATCTTCTCACTCTCCCTGATGTCACTTTTGATGTGTTTCTCCAGCTCAGCACTTAGCAACAACAACTGGTTCTTTTGCTCCGAAGGGAAGAACTCAAAGTTGGTGGCTTCGTTGGCCAAGGCCAGGAGGCTGTAGCATAGGTAGTAGGCCTGAAAACAACAGTGTGTTCATTAGGCACCAACCGGAAGAAAACAGGGATGACTTTGACAATTGGTCATATATATATATATATATATATATATATACACATACACACACACACACACACACACATGTACATATATATATATATACACACAGTTGAAGTCAGAAGTTCACATACACCTTAGCCAAATGCATTTAAACTCAGTATTTCACAATTCCTGACATTTAATCCAAGTAAAAATTACTTGTCTTAGGTTAGTAAAGATCACTACTTTATTTTTAATAAAGTGAAATGTCAGAATAATAGTAGAGAGAATCACTTATTTCAGCTTTTATTTCTTTCATCACATTCCCAGCGGGCCAGAAGTTTACATACACTCAATTAGTATTTGGTAGCATTGCCTTTAAATTGTTGAACTTGGGTCAAAAGTTTTGGTAGCCTTCCACAAGCTTCCCACAATAAGTTGGGTGAATTTGGCCCATTCCTCCTGACAGAGCTGGTGTAACTGAGTCAGGTTAGTAGGCCTCCTTGCTCACACACGCTTTTTCAGTTCTTCGCACACGCTTCATTCATCAAATGATGTCAATCAGCCTATCAGAAGCTTCTGAAGCCATTACATAATTTTCTGGAATCTTTCATGCTGTTTAAAGGCACAGTCAACTTAGTGTATGTAAACTTCTGACCCACTGGAATTGTGATACAGTGAATTATAAGTGAAATAATCTGTCTATAAACAATTGTTGGAAAAGTTACTTGTGTCATGCACAAAGTAGATGTCCTATCCAACTTGCTAAAACTATAGTTTGCTAACAAGACTTTTGTGGATTGGTTGAAAAACGAGTTACAATGACTCAGGTCTAAGTGTATGTAAACTTCCAACTTCAACTGTATATACACTTCCCTTGCAAACCACTGTCGGTTGTGTGACCTAATGAACACAACCCCAGTTCTCCTGATTTAACCGGACAACAAGTGTAGTCACTTTGAACCAGACGCAAACAAACCTGGGAGGAACTAGCTGCTGCTCTTGTCCAATAAGAAACTCTTATTTTGTTGCAAAACAAATTGTTGCAAAAATACCCTTATATACACCCTGGTAAATAACCCTTTGTTGACCTGCTGGTCCAGAGAGGCACAGTCCTCCTCTTCCTCCCGCTCTCTGTTTGGGTGGTGACTCCTCCTGTGGCAGGAGGTGGCCAGCCCCCGGAGGAGTGAGGAGGGACGCATTTGGGAGAGGTAGGGGCGCAGGTCTGACAGCTGGAACTCTGTGTTGGAGGGAATGTAAGTGCATCTGTTGTTTAGCAGCTTGGAGATGGCCGACACACTGAGGTGTCTCCTGAGTTGCTTGCCGCGCTTGCTGTCTGGCAGGAGCTCAACCAGCCAGCGCAGGTTGTGGTGGTCGTCAGTCAGGGCAATCAGCGACATGCAGATCCTGGGTAGCTACAGAACAGGACAGGAGATCGATCAACATCAACAATCAGACAGGAGAAACAGACACACAACACAGTGAGATGAGTTTACCTAGGAAAGGAAAGAAATAAAGTTCAAACTAGCAAAATAAAGAAATGGTGACAAGCATTCATTCATCTCCAGCATCAAAAGTATTGGGACAGTAGCTAGGTTTCCATCCAATTTGTGACAGATTTTCATGGGAATATTTAAAAAAAATCTGCATAGAATAACATGCTCATTTTCCACCAGAGATGTGTTTCCATCAAACTAACCTTTTGCGGATAAAAGGCTGTGCACGATGATGTAGTGCACATAAAAATAACTTTTGCAGTTAAATTACAAGTTAAATGGGTTTCCATGGGGCCTCCCGAGTGGCGCAGCGGTCTAAGGCACTGCGTCGCAGTATTTCCTCTGACACATTGGTGCAGCTGGTTTCCATTGGTGCAGCTGGTTTCCATTGGTGCAGCTGGTTTCCATTGGTGCAGCTGGTTTCCATTGATGCAGCTGGTTTCCATTGGTGCAGCTGGTTTCCATTGGTGCAGCTGGTTTCCAGTGGTGCAGCTGGTTTCTGGGTTAAGCGAGCAGTGTGTCCAAAAGCAGTGCGGCTTAGCAGGGTCGTGTTTCGGAGGACACATGGCTCTCGAGCTTCGCCTCTCCTGAGTCCGTATGGGAGTTGCAGCAATGAGACTGTAAATACCAATTTGATCCCACGAAATTGAGAAAAAAAGGGGTAAAAAGTAACATTATATTTGTATATAAAATATGAGTTTCCATCACATTTTCAACTTTACTGATGGTTTTGTAACAAAATTTGTTGCGCTATATTGCAAATGTGCCCACTCTAGTCTTGGCACATGCACATTAACCAACATCTCGCAGATACAGTGCTGGTAGGCTACCTACATTATGAGATTATTATGGAGAAGAGTGATATTTTTTGTATTTGTCAAACGGCAGCCAAGCATTGATGATCATGTCACCAGAATAAGACCCTCGATATTCATTGGAAAAGAGCATCAAGCTCATCACCTTGCACTTTCACCTCCTAACTTAGTTAATCTGTAGCCTAATAAACAGCATGGTTTACAGATTGGTAGTGGGAGGACCACACAACATCGCGTGCCTCCAAGTTTACTTAAAAATGATGGTTATATTAATATTTGCTAATAAAGGCATTTCCACTGCCATTTCTCACATCATTTATTTTAGACTTAAAAAGATCCCACCATGTCGAACAAATTGTCTGTTGGCATTTATAAAATTGTACCGGCATTTCATGTTTCCATCAGCCCAGTGTGAAGGACTTTTTTCATGCGTCAGGTAATTCAGCTGCATGAAATGGTTGACTGGAAGCCTGGTTGGTGACACATTTTTGGGGTTTAGGCTATGGTCTACAGCACTTTGGATTTGAAATGATACAAAGTTACAGAGGCACAAACATCATACCCCCTAAGAAATGCTAACCTCTCCTGTTCTTGTAGTGGTGAGAGGTTAGCATGTCTTGGAGGTATGATATAAAATGCTAATCTCTCCTGTTCTTGTAATGGAGAGAGGTTAGCATGTCTTGGAGGTATGATATAAAATGCTAACCTCTCCTGTTCTTGTAGTGGTGAGAGGTTAGCATGTCTTGGAGGTATGATATAAAATGCTAACCTCTCCTGTTCTTGTAATGGAGAGAGGTTAGCATGTCTTGGAGGTATGATATAAAATGCTAACCTCTCCTGTTCTTGTAGTGGTGAGAGGTTAGCATGTCTTGGAGGTATGATATAAAATGCTAACCTCTCCTGTTCTTGTAGTGGTGAGAGGTTAGCATGTCTTGGAGGTATGATATAAAATGCTAACCTCTCCTGTTCTTGTAATGGAGAGAGGTTAGCATGTCTTGGAGGTATGATATAAAATGCTAATCTCTCCTGTTCTTGTAATGGAGAGAGGTTAGCATGTCTTGGAGGTATGATATAAAATGCTAATCTCTCCTGTTCTTGTAATGGAGAGAGGTTAGCATGTCTTGGAGGTATGATATTTTAAAATGCTAACCTCTCCTGTTCTTGTAATGGTGAGAGGTTAGCATGTCTTGGGGGGAATGATATAAAATGCTAATCTCTCCTGTTCTTGTAATGGTGAGAGGTTAGCATGTCTTGGGGGGAATGATATAAAATGCTAATCTCTCCTGTTCTTGTAATGGTGAGAGGTTAGCATGTCTTGGGGGGAATGATATAAAATGCTAATCTCTCCTGTTCTTGTAATGGTGAGAGGTTAGCATGTCTTGGAGGGATGATATAAAAAGCTAATCTCTCCTGTTCTTGTAATGGAGAGAGGTTAGCATGTCTTGGGGGGATGATTTTTGTGCATCTGTAACTTTCTCATTCATCATTTTTCATCATTGGGGCGGCAGGGGAGCCTAGTGGTTAGAGCGTTGGACTAGTAACCGAAAGGTTGTAAGTTCAAATCCCCGAGCTGACAAGGTACAAATCTGTTGTTCTGCCCCTGAACAGGCAGTTAACCCACTGTTCCTAGGCCGTCATTGAAAATAAGAATTTGTTCTTAACTAACTTGCCTAGTTACATTAAATAAATGCAGTGCCTGTTAATTCATCATCGAATCACAGCCTACTTCGTCAAACGGGTGATGATTTAACAAGCACTTTTGTGAAAAAAAGCACTGTTGTGGCACCAATGTGTACCTAAACATCAATGCCTTTCTTAAAATCAATACACAAGTATATCTTTTTTTAAACCTGCATATTTAGTTAAAAGAAATTCATGTTAGCAGGCAATATTAACGAGGGAAATTGTGTCACTTCTCTTAAGTTCAGTACAAGCAGAGTCAGGGTATATGCAGCAGTTTTTGCATTATTTAAACTAAATTGTTTTTATTTATGTATTATATTAAGTTAAAATAAAAGTGTTCATTCAGTATTGTTGTAATTGTCATTATTACAAATATATATATAAAAATCGTCCGATTAATAGGTATCGGCGTTAAAAAAATCATAATCGGTCGACCTCTAGCCAACACACCGTAATGTTGTTGTCCACCATCCTTCTTCCATCTTCATATTTGACAGGGAAGCCTAAATGCTCCCACCCATGAGACTTAAGTGAAGCGGGAGGCTTTTCCAGTTCTTCAGCTCCTCCTCCAGCCATGGCTGTCACCTCTCTTTTCTTCTTAGCTTTTTGCAACACGAGCATCCAGGATTGATACGTTGGGAATCAACATGCCCTGTTCACGTGAACAGTAAACACAACTGCTTTTAAACAATTATTCAATCAGGCTTCAGAGCAAAACACAGCATCTTTTCACTGCAACTTTGCATCGAGATTTAGGGAATTACTTTAAAAAGTAACAGCAGCAGTAAAATCACACTATGATGATTAAACTCTGCAATTGATCTGCGGTTCACATGCATGCTGAGCCGTGGGGGGTGATCCGTACGGACCACGGATCAACTACGGTCCGTTACATGGGACCGTGTTTAAAACAAGTCAGTGCTAACTCTGCTCCGGAGCAGGGCCAGCTAGCCCTGGACAAAGGATGGTGCTAGTCCACTTTACAATGTGCAAGTGTGAACACTCCCTTAGCCCTGGGCTTATTTAGACTGCAAATAACTGGATGGGAGAGACAAGCAAGTAGGAAATGAAGTTCGAAACACTAAAGCAGGGATTGAACCCACAACCATTGGGTTTGCACATGTGCACGTGTTTCTACGGCACCACGCAGAAGACACAGAAGAAGAAAGAAATAAAACAGTTGACTGACCATGATGTTCAAGTCCCTTATGCTGTTGACCAGGTTGTGCAGTAGGGAGCGGAGGTGCTCAGTGGGCTGGAGGGCGAGCTGCGTGTCCAGGCCCACTCTGCTCACCACCGTCAGGAGTAACAATAGTTCTCTGTCACTGTAGACCCGCGGGCACAACGACGTAGAATGACACATGTACTTGACGACATTGTCAAAGTTGTGTTCAGGGAAAGTTCTGATCTCCTTCTTGCTGGACAGGCTCTCTGTGCTGATCTGGAGGTCCTCTCTACAAACACACAGGTAGTTATTATCTGTCTATCAGAAAAATTGTATGAATAAAGTAGTTATTGACACACACACAGACTTACATCAGGTCTCCCTCAGTGAAGGGGGGTTGTAGGTTCTCCAGGGGGAAAAGGGTGACAAAGGGAACCCCCATGTTCATGAAGACCAGGGTCACGTCTCCAATACTGGGCACCCACACCTCAAACCTCTCACTCTTATTCAGCACCATGTGTTCAGCAGCGGAGCAGGCAATATCTCCAAGGGCCTTTAGTACCTGATGACAGGTCAGCCTGTCTGAGTGGACTGACATCATCTACAGGAGGGGGAGAGAGAGAGAGGCTGACGTTTTGTCTGTCTTTAATGAGCCATCCTCATTTGATTAAAAACACTTACGTACCCCCTGGTTAGTCCTCCCCCTATGTTAGTCCCCCCCCCCTCGTTAGTCCTCCCCCGGGGCGGCAGGGTAGCCAAGTGGTTAGAGCGTTGGACTAGTAACCGGAAGGTTGCAAGTTCAAACCCCCAAGCTGACAAGGCACAAATCTGTCGTTCTGCCACTGAACAGGAAGTTCACAAATTGTTCCTAGGCCGTCATTGAAAATAAGAATTTGTTCTTAACTGACTTGCCTAGTTAAATAAAGATAAAATCTTAGTCCTCCCCACAAAAAAAAAAGAGTTGCAAACCACCAGACATTGATCAATTGCAATTATACAAACAAATCAATCAATGTGATTAGTCAAGAGCAGGGACAGGTAAAAGGGGGTGTAGAGTAGTACCTGGAAGAGCCAGCGGGTCACCTGGGGAGGACAGGGGGAGGAGCAGTAGGCTCTCTGGAACAGCTGGGAACTGACCTGGGTCCTGAACTGGTCTGGAGAGGAGCTGAGAGACACAGAGGGAATGAGAGATGGTAGAGAGAGGGGAAAAACACACACCAGAGAGATGAGAGGGGGGAAAACACACACCAGAGAGATGAGAGGGGGAAAACACACACCAGAGAGATGAGAGAGGGGAAAAACACACACCAGAGAGAGGGGAAAAACACACACCAGAGAGAGGGGAAAAACACACACCAGAGAGATGAGATGGGGAAAACACACACACCAGATTGATGAGAGGGGAAAAACACACACACCAGATTGATGAGAGGGGAAAAACACACACCAGAGTGATGAGAGAGGGGAAAAACACACACCAGAGAGATGAGAGGGGAAAAACACACACCAGAGAGATGAGATGGGGAAAACACACACACCAGATTGATGAGAGGGGAAAAACACACACCAGAGTGATGAGAGAGGGGAAAAACACACACCAGAGAGATGAGAGGGGAAAAACACACACCAGAGTGATGAGAGGAAAAACACACACCAGAGAGATGAGAGGGGAAAACACACACACCAGAGAGATGAGAGGGGGAAAACACACACCCGAGAGATGAGAGAGGGGAAAAACACACCAGAGAGATGAGAGGGGGGAAAAACACACACCAGAGAGATGAGAGGGGGGAAAAACAAACACCAGAGAGATGAGGTGGAAAACACACACTAGAGAGATGAGAGGGGAAAAACACACACCAGAGAGATGAGAGGGGAAAACACACACCAGAGAGATGAGGGGGAAAACACACACCAGAGAGATGAGAGTGGAAAAACACACACCAGAGAGATGATAGGGGAAAAACACACACCAGAGACATGAGAGGGGAAAATACACACCAGAGACATGAGAGGGGAAAAACACACACCATAGAGATGAGAGGGGAAAAACACACACCAGACACATGAGAGGGGGAAAAACACACACCAGAGAGATGAGAGGGGAAAAACACACAACAGAGAGATGAGAGGGGAAAAACACACAACAGAGAGATGAGAGAGGGAAAAACACACACCAGAGAGATGAGAGGGAAAAACACACACCAGAGACATGAGAGGGGGGGAAAACACACACCAGAGAGATGAGAGGGGAAAACACACACTAGAGAGATGAGAGCGGGAAAAACACACACCAGAGAGATGAGAGGGGGAAAACACACACCAGAGAGATGAGAGAGGGGAAAACACACACCAGAGAGATGAGAGGGGGAAAAACACACACCAGAGAGGGGGGAACACACACACCAGAGAGATGAGAGGGGGAAAACACACACACCAGAGAGATGAGAGGGGAAAATACACACCAGAGAGATGAGACGGGAAAACACACACCAGAGAGGGGGGGGGGAACACACACCAGAGAGATGAGAGGGGGGGAACACACACCAGAGAGATGAGAGGGGGGAAAACACACACCAGAGAGGGGGGGAAACACACACCAGAGAGATGAGAGGGGGGGAACACACACCAGAGAGATGAGAGGGGGAAAACACACAAAAGAGAGATGAGAGAGGGAAAACACACACCAGAGAGATGAGAGGGGGAAAACACACACACCAGAGAGATGAGAGGGGAAAATACACACCAGAGAGAAGAGAGGGGGAAAACACACACCAGAGAGATGAGAAAGGGGAAAACACACACCAGAGAGATGAGAGGGGGGGGAAACACACACCAGAGAGATGAGAGGGGGGAAAAACACACAACAGAGAGAGGGGAAAAACACACACCAGAGACATGAGAGAGGGGAAAAACACACACCAGAGAGATGAGAGAGGGGAAAAACACACACCAGAGAGATGAGAGGGGGGGGAAACACACACCAGAGAGATGAGAGGGGGGAAAAACACACACCAGAGAGAGGGGAAAAACACACACCAGAGACATGAGAGAGGGGAAAAACACACACCAGAGAGATGAGAGGGGGGGGAAACACACACCAGAGAGATGAGAGGGGGAAAAACACACACCAGAGAGATGAGAGAGGGAAAAACACACACCAGAGAGATGAGAGAAGGGAAAAACACACACCAGAGAGATGAGAGAGGGGAAAAACAAACACCAGAGAGATGAGGGGGAAAACACACACCAGAGAGATGAGAGAGGAAAAACACACACCAGAGAGATGAGAGAAGGGAAAAACACACACACCAGAGAGAGGGGAAAAACACACACCAGAGACATGAGAGGGGGGGGAAACACACACCAGAGACATGAGAGAGGGGAAAAACACACACCAGAGAGATGAGACGGGAAAACACACACCAGAGAGATGAGAGGGGAAAACACACACCAGAGAGATGAGAGGGGAAAAACACACACCAGAGAGATGAGAGGGGAAAAACACACACCAGAGAGATGAGAGAGGGGAAAACACACACCAGAGAGATGAGAGGGGAAAAACACACACCAGAGAGATGAGAGAGGGGAAAACACACACCAGAGAGATGAGAGGGGAAAAACACACAACAGAGAGATGAGAGGGGAAAAACACACAAAAGAGAGATGAGAGAGGGAAAAACACACACCAGAGAGATGAGAGGGGGGGAAAAACACACACCAGAGAGATGAGAGAGGGAAAAACACACACCAGAGAGATGAGAGGGGGGAAAAACACACACCAGAGAGATGAGAGGGGGAAAAACACACACCAGAGAGATGAGAGGGCAAAAACACACACCAGAGAGATGAGAGAGGGGGAAAACACACAAAAGAGAGATGAGAGAGGGAAAAACACACACCAGAGAGATGAGAGGGGGGGAAAAACACACACCAGAGAGATGAGAGAGGGGAAAACACACACCAGAGAGATGAGAGGGGGAAACACACAAAAGAGAGATGAGAGAGGGAAAAACACACACCAGAGAGATGAGAGGGGGGAAAAACACACACCAGAGAGATGAGAGAGGGAAAAACACACACCAGAGAGATGAGAGAGGGAAAAACACACACCAGAGAGATGAGAGGGGAAAACACACACACCAGAGAGATGAGAGGGGAAAACACACACCAGAGAGAGGGGAAAAACACACACCAGAGAGATGAGATGGGGAAAACACACACACCAGATTGATGAGAGGGGAAAAACACACACCAGAGTGATGAGAGAGGGGAAAAACACACACCAGAGAGATGAGAGGGGAAAAACACACACCAGAGTGATGAGAGGAAAAACACACACCAGAGAGATGAGAGGGGAAAACACACACACCAGAGAGATGAGAGGGGAAAACACACACCAGAGAGATGAGAGGGGGAAAACACACACCCGAGAGATGAGAGAGGGGAAAAACACACCAGAGAGATGAGAGGGGGAAAAACACACACCAGAGAGATGAGAGGGGGGAAAAACAAACACCAGAGAGATGAGGTGGAAAACACACACTAGAGAGATGAGAGGGGAAAAACACACACCAGAGAGATGAGAGGGGAAAACACACACCAGAGAGATGAGGGGGAAAACACACACCAGAGAGATGAGAGTGGAAAAACACACACCAGAGAGATGAGAGGGGAAAAACACACACCAGAGACATGAGAGGGGAAAATACACACACCATAGAGATGAGAGGGGAAAAACACACACCAGACACATGAGAGGGGGAAAAACACACACCAGAGAGATCAGAGGGGAAAAACACACAACAGAGAGATGAGAGGGGAAAAACACACAACAGAGAGATGAGAGAGGGAAAAACACACACCAGAGAGATGAGAGGGGAAAAACACACACCAGACACATGAGAGGGGGAAAACACACACCAGAGAGATGAGAGGGGGGAAAAACAAACACCAGAGAGATGAGGTGGAAAACACACACTAGAGAGATGAGAGGGGAAAAACACACACCAGAGAGATGAGAGGGGAAAACACACACCAGAGAGATGAGGGGGAAAACACACACCAGAGAGATGAGAGTGGAAAAACACACACCAGAGAGATGAGAGGGGAAAAACACACACCAGAGACATGAGAGGGGAAAATACACACCAGAGACATGAGAGGGGAAAAACACACACCATAGAGATGAGAGGGGAAAAACACACACCAGACACATGAGAGGGGGAAAAACACACACCAGAGAGATCAGAGGGGAAAAACACACAACAGAGAGATGAGAGGGGAAAAACACACAACAGAGAGATGAGAGAGGGAAAAACACACACCAGAGAGATGAGAGGGGAAAAACACACACCAGACACATGAGAGGGGGAAAACACACACCAGAGAGATGAGAGTGGAAAAACACACACCAGAGAGATGAGAGAGGGGAAAAACACACACCAGAGAGATGAGAGGGGAAAAACACACACCAGAGAGATGAGAGAGGGGGAAAAACACACACCAGAGAGGGGGGGGAACACACACACACCAGAGAGATGAGAGGGGGAAAACACACACACCAGAGAGATGAGAGGGGAAAAACACACACCAGAGAGATGAGAGGGGGAAAACACACACCAGAGAGATGAGAGGGGGAAAAACACACACCAGAGAGGGGGGGAACACACACACACCAGAGAGATGAGAGGGGAAAACACACACACCAGAGAGATGAGAGGGGAAAATACACACCAGAGAGATGAGACGGGAAAACACACACCAGAGAGGGGGGGACACACACCAGAGAGATGAGAGGGGGAACACACACCAGAGAGATGAGAGGGGGGGAAAACACACACCAGAGAGGGGGAAACACACACCAGAGAGATGAGAGGGGGAAACACACACCAGAGAGATGAGAGGGGGAAAACACACACCAGAGAGATGAGGGGAAAACACACACCAGAGAGATGAGAGGGGAAAACACACACACCAGAGAGATGAGAGGGGAAAATACACACCAGAGAGAAGAGAGAGGGGAAAAACACACACCAGAGAGATGAGAGAGGGGAAAAACACACACCAGAGAGATGAGAGGGGGGGGAAACACACACCAGAGAGAACACACACACACCAGACACATGAGAGGGGGAAAACACACACCAGAGAGATGAGAGGGGAAAAACACACAACAGAGAGATGAGAGGGGAAAAACACACAACAGAGAGATGAGAGAGGGAAAAACACACACCAGAGAGATGAGAGGGGAAAAACACACACCAGAGAGATGAGAGAGGGGGAAAAACACACACCAGAGAGATGAGAGGGGGAAAAACACACACCAGAGAGGGGGGGGAACACACACACACCAGAGAGATGAGAGGGGGAAAACACACACACCAGAGAGATGAGAGGGGAAAATACACACCAGAGAGATGAGACGGGAAAACACACACCAGAGAGGGGGGGGGGGGAAACACACACCAGAGAGATGAGAGGGGGGGAACACACACCAGAGAGATGAGAGGGGGGGGGAACACACACCAGAGAGGGGGGGGAAACACACACCAGAGAGATGAGAGGGGGGGAACACACACAAGAGAGATGAGAGGGGAAAACACACACCAGAGAGATGAGGGGAAAACACACACCAGAGAGATGAGAGGGGGAAAACACACAAAAGAGAGATGAGAGAGGGAAAAACACACACCAGAGAGATGAGAGGGGGAAAACACACACACCAGAGAGATGAGAGGGGAAAATACACACCAGAGAGAAGAGAGAGGGGAAAAACACACACCAGAGAGATGAGAGAGGGGAAAAACACACACCAGAGAGATGAGAGGGGAAAATACACACCAGAGAGATGAGACGGGAAAACACACACCAGAGAGGGGGGGAAACACACACCAGAGAGATGAGAGGGGGAACACACACCAGAGAGATGAGGGGGGAAAACACACACCAGAGAGGGGGGGAAACACACACCAGAGAGATGAGAGGGGGGGAACACACACCAGAGAGATGAGAGGGGGAAAACACACACCAGAGAGATGAGGGGAAAACACACACCAGAGAGATGAGAGGGGGAAAACACACAAAAGAGAGATGAGAGAGGGAAAAACACACACCAGAGAGATGAGAGGGGGAAAACACACACACCAGAGAGATGAGAGGGGAAAATACACACCAGAGAGAAGAGAGAGGGGAAAAACACACACCAGAGAGATGAGAGAGGGGAAAAACACACACCAGAGAGATGAGAAGGGGGGAAACACACACCAGAGAGGGGGGAACACACACACACCAGACACATGAGAGGGGGAAAACACACACCAGAGAGATGAGAGGGGAAAACACACAACAGAGAGATGAGAGGGGAAAAACACACAACAGAGAGATGAGAGAGGGAAAACACACACCAGAGAGATGAGAGGGGAAAACACACACCAGACACATGAGAGGGGAAAACACACACCAGAGAGATGAGAGGGGAAAACACACACCAGAGAGATGAGAGAGGGGAAAAGCACACACCAGAGAGATGAGAGGGGGGGGGGGGGGGAACACACACCAGAGAGGGGGGGGAAACACACACCAGAGAGATGAGAGGGGGGGAACACACACCAGAGAGATGAGAGGGGGAAAACACACACCAGAGAGATGAGGGGAAAACACACACCAAAGAGATGAGAGGGGAAAACACACAAAAGAGAGATGAGAGAGGGAAAACACACACCAGAGAGATGAGAGGGGGAAAACACACACACCAGAGAGATGAGAGGGGAAAATACACACCAGAGAGAAGAGAGAGGGGAAAAACACACACCAGAGAGATGAGAGAGGGGAAAAACACACACCAGAGAGATGAGAGGGGAAAATACACACCAGAGAGATGAGACGGAAAACACACACCAGAGAGGGGGGAAACACACACCAGAGAGATGAGAGGGGGAACACACACCAGAGAGATGAGAGGGGGGAAAACACACACCAGAGAGGGGGGGGGAAACACACACCAGAGAGATGAGAGGGGGGGAACACACACCAGAGAGATGAGAGGGGGAAAACACACACCAGAGAGATGAGGGGAAAACACACACCAGAGAGATGAGAGGGGAAAACACACAAAAGAGAGATGAGAGAGGGAAAAACACACACCAGAGAGATGAGAGGGGGAAAACACACACACCAGAGAGATGAGAGGGGAAAATACACACCAGAGAGAAGAGAGGGGAAAACACACACCAGAGAGATGAGAGAGGGAAAAACACACACCAGAGAGATGAGAAGGGGGAAACACACACCAGAGAGAACACACACACACCAGACACATGAGAGGGGAAAAACACACACCAGAGAGATGAGAGGGGAAAAACACACAACAGAGAGATGAGAGGGGAAAAACACACAACAGAGAGATGAGAGAGGGAAAAACACACACCAGAGAGATGAGAGGGGAAAAACACACACCAGACACATGAGAGGGGGAAAACACACACCAGAGAGATGAGAGGGGAAAAACACACACCAGAGAGATGAGAGGGGGAAAAACACACACCAGAGAGATGAAAGAGGGGGAAAAACACACACCAGAGAGATGCGAGGGGGAAAAACACACACCAGAGAGGGGGGAACACACACACACCAGAGAGATGAGAGGGGGAAAACACACACACCAGAGAGATGAGAGGGGAAAATACACACCAGAGAGATGAGACGGGGAAACACACACCAGAGAGGGGGGAAACACACACCAGAGAGATGAGAGGGGGAACACACACCAGAGAGATGAGAGGGGGAAACACACACCAGAGAGGGGGAAACACACACCAGAGAGATGAGAGGGGGAACACACACCAGAGAGATGAGAGGGGAAAACACACACCAGAGAGATGAGGGGAAAACACACACCAGAGAGATGAGAGGGGGGAAAACACACAAAAGAGAGATGAGAGAGGGAAAAACACACACCAGAGAGATGAGAGGGGGAAAACACACACACCAGAGAGATGAGAGGGGAAAATACACACCAGAGAGAAGAGAGAGGGGAAAAACACACACCAGAGAGATGAGAGAGGGGAAAAACACACACCAGAGAGATGAGAGGGGGGGGAAACACACACCAGAGAGATGAGAGGGGGGAAAAACACACAACAGAGAGAGGGGAAAAACACACACCAGAGACATGAGAGAGGGGAAAAACACACACCAGAGAGATGAGAGAGGGGAAAAACACACACCAGAGAGATGAGAGGGGGGGGAAACACACACCAGAGAGATGAGAGGGGGGAAAAACACACACCAGAGAGAGGGGAAAAACACACACCAGAGACATGAGAGAGGGGAAAAACACACACCAGAGAGATGAGAGGGGGGTGAAACACACACCAGACAGATGAGAGGGGGAAAACACACACCAGAGAGATGAGAGAGGGAAAAACACACACCAGAGAGATGAGAGAAGGGAAAACACACACCAGAGAGAAGAGAGGGGAAAAACAAACACCAGAGAGATGAGGGGGAAAACACACACCAGAGAGATGAGAGAGGAAAAACACACACCAGAGAGATGAGAGAAGGGAAAAACACACACACCAGAGAGAGGGGAAAAACACACACCAGAGACATGAGAGGGGGGGGAAACACACACCAGAGACATGAGAGAGGGGAAAAACACACACCAGAGAGATGAGACGGGAAAACACACACCAGAGAGATGAGAGGGGAAAAACACACACCAGAGAGATGAGAGGGGAAAAACACACACCAGAGAGATGAGAGGGGAAAAACACACACCAGAGAGATGAGAGAGGGGAAAACACACACCAGAGAGATGAGAGGGGAAAAACACACACCAGAGAGATGAGAGGGGAAAACACACACCAGAGAGATGAGAGGGGAAAAACACACAACAGAGAGAGATGAGAGATGAGGGGGAAAACACACAAAAGAGAGATGAGAGGGGAAAAAAACACACACCAGAGAGATGAGAGGGGGAAAACACACACCAGAGAGATGAGAGGGGGGAAAACACACACACAGAGAGATGAGAGGGGGAAAACACACACCAGAGAGAAAACACACACACACCAGAGAGATGAGAGGGGGGAAAACACACACCAGAGAGATGAGAGGGGAAAATACACACCAGAGAGATGAGACGGGAAAACACACACCAGAGAGATGGGGAAACACACACCAGAGAGATGAGGGGGGAACACACACCAGAGAGATGAGAGGGGGGGAAACACACACCAGAGAGGGGGGGAAACACACACCAGAGAGATGAGAGGGGGAACACACACCAGAGAGATGAGAGGGGGAAAACACACACCAGAGAGATGAGGGGAAAACACACACCAGAGAGATGAGAGGGGAAAACACACAAAAGAGAGATGAGAGGGGAAAACACACACCAGAGAGATGAGAAAACACACACACCAGAGAGATGAGAGGGGAAACACACACCAGAGAGATGAGAGAGGGGAAAACACACACCAGAGAGATGAGAGAGGAAAACACACACCAGAGAGATGAGAGGGGAAAATACACACCAGAGAGATGAGACGGGAAAACACACACCAGAGAGGGGGGAAACACACACCAGAGAGATGAGAGGGGGAACACACACCAGAGAGATGAGAGGGGGGAAAAACACACCAGAGAGGGGGAACACACACCAGAGAGATGAGAGGGGGAAACACACACCAGAGAGATGAGAGGGGGAAAACACACACCAGAGAGATGAGGGGAAAACACACACCAGAGAGATGAGAGGGGGAAAACACACAAAAGAGAGATGAGAGGGAAAACACACACCAGAGAGATGAGGGGGAAAACACACACACCAGAGAGATGAGAGGGGAAAATACACACCACACACACACAGAGAGATGAGAGGGGACACATGAGAAAAACACACACCAGAGAGATGAGAGGGGAAACACACACCAGAGAGATGAGAGGGGAAAACACACACACACACACTAGAGAGATGAAAGGGGGAAAACACACACCAGAGAGATGAGAGAGGGGAAAACACACACCAGAGAGATGAGAGAGGGGGAAAACACACACCAGAGAGATGAGAGGGGGGGAAAACACACACCAGAGAGATGAGAGGGGAAAACACACACAAGAGAGATGAGAGCGGGAAAAACACACACCAGAGAGATGAGAGGGGGAAAACACACACCAGAGAGATGAGAGCGGGAAAAACACACACCAGAGAGATGAGAGGGGGAAAACACACACACCAGAGAGATGAGAGGGGGAAAACACCAGAGAGGGGGAAACACACACCAGAGAGATGAGAGGGGGAAACACACACCAGAGAGATGAGAGGGGGAAAACACACACCAGAGAGATGAGGGGAAAACACAGAGAGATGAGAGGGGGAAAACACACAAAAGAGAGATGAAAAAAAACACACACCAGAGAGATGAGAGGGGAAAACACACACACCAGAGAGATGAGATGGGAAAATACACACCAGAGAGAAGAGAGAAAAACACACACCAGAGAGATGAGAGAGGGGAAAAACACACACCAGAGAGATGAGAGGGGAAAATACACACCAGAGAGATGAGACGGGAAAACACACACCAGAGAGGGGGGGAAACACACACCAGAGAGATGAGAGGGGGGAACACACACCAGAGAGATGAGAGGGGGGAAAACACACACCAGAGAGGGGGGGAAACACACACCAGAGAGATGAGAGGGGGGAAACACACCAGAGAGATGAGAGGGGGAAAACACACACCAGAGAGATGAGAAAACACACACCAGGGAGAAAAAAACACACAAAAGAGAGATGAGAGAGGGAAAAACACACACCAGAGAGATGAGAGGGGGAAAACACACACACCAGAGAGATGAGAGGGGAAAATACACACCAGAGAGAAGAGAGAGGGGAAAAACACACACCAGAGAGATGAGAGAGGGGAAAAACACACACCAGAGAGATGAGAAGGGGGGAAACACACACCAGAGAGGGGGGGGAACACACACACACCAGACACATGAGAGGGGGAAAAACACACACCAGAGAGATGAGAGGGGAAAAACACACAACAGAGAGATGAGAGGGGAAAAACACACAACAGAGAGATGAGAGAGGGAAAAACACACACCAGAGAGATGAGAGGGGAAAAACACACACCAGACACATGAGAGGGGGAAAACACACACCAGAGAGATGAGAGGGGAAAAACACACACCAGAGAGATGAGAGAGGGGAAAAACACACACCAGAGAGATGAGAGGGGGAAAAACACACACCAGAGAGATGAAAGAGGGGGAAAAACACACACCAGAGAGATGCGAGGGGGAAAACACACACCAGAGAGGGGGGGAACACACACACACCAGAGAGATGAGAGGGGAAAACACACACACCAGAGAGATGAGAGGGGAAAATACACACCAGAGAGATGAGACGGGAAAACACACACCAGAGAGGGGGGGGAAACACACACCAGAGAGATGAGAGGGGGGAACACACACCAGAGAGATGAGAGGGGGGAAACACACACCAGAGAGGGGGGGAAACACACACCAGAGAGATGAGAGGGGGAACACACACCAGAGAGATGAGAGGGGAAAACACACACCAGAGAGATGAGGGGAAAACACACACCAGAGAGATGAGAGGGGGAAAACACACAAAAGAGAGATGAGAGAGGGAAAAACACACACCAGAGAGATGAGAGGGGGAAAACACACACACCAGAGAGATGAGAGGGGAAAATACACACCAGAGAGAAGAGAGAGGGGAAAAACACACACCAGAGAGATGAGAGAGGGGAAAAACACACACCAGAGAGATGAGAGGGGGGAAACACACACCAGAGAGATGAGAGGGGGAAAAACACACAACAGAGAGAGGGGAAAACACACACCAGAGACATGAGAGAGGGAAAACACACACCAGAGAGATGAGAGAGGGAAAACACACACCAGAGAGATGAGAGGGGGGGGAAACACACACCAGAGAGATGAGAGGGGGGAAAAACACACACCAGAGAGAGGGAAAACACAGAGACATGAGAGAGGGAAAACACACACCAGAGAGATGAGAGGGGGGGGAAACACACACCAGACAGATGAGAGGGGGGAAAAACACACACCAGAGAGATGAGAGAGGGGAAAAACACACACCAGAGAGATGAGAGAAGGGAAAAACACACACCAGAGAGATGAGAGAGGGGAAAAACAAACACCAGAGAGATGAGGGGGAAAACACACACCAGAGAGATGAGAGAGGAAAAACACACACCAGAGAGATGAGAGAAGGGAAAAACACACACACCAGAGAGAGGGGAAAAACACACACCAGAGACATGAGAGGGGGGGGAAACACACACCAGAGACATGAGAGAGGGGAAAAACACACACCAGAGAGATGAGACGGGAAAACACACACCAGAGAGATGAGAGGGGAAAAACACACACCAGAGAGATGAGAGGGGAAATGAGAGGGAAAACACACACCAGAGAGATGAGAGAGGGGAAAACACACACCAGAGAGATGAGAGGGGAAAAACACACACCAGAGAGATGAGAGAGGGGAAAACACACACCAGAGAGATGAGAGGGGAAAAACACACAACAGAGAGATGAGAGGGGGGGAAAAACAAACACCAGAGAGATGAGAGGGGAAAAACACACAAAAGAGAGATGAGAGAGGGAAAAACACACACCAGAGAGATGAGAGGGGGAAAAACACACACCAGAGAGATGAGAGGGGGAAAAACACACACCAGAGAGATGAGAGGGGGGAAAACACACACCAGAGAGGGGGGAACACACACACACCAGAGAGATGAGAGGGGAAAACACACACACCAGAGAGATGAGAGGGGAAAATACACACCAGAGAGATGAGACGGGAAAACACACACCAGAGAGGGGGGGGGGGGAAAACACCAGAGAGATGAGAGGGGGAACACACACCAGAGAGATGAGAGGGGGAAACACACACCAGAGAGATGGGGGGGAAACACACACCAGAGAGATGAGAGGGGGAAACACACACCAGAGAGATGAGAGGGGGAAAACACACACCAGAGAGATGAGGGGAAAACACACACCAGAGAGATGAGGGGGAAAACACACACCAGAGAGATGAGAGGGGAAAAACACACACCAGAGAGATGAGAGGGGAAAACACACACCAGAGAGATGAGAGGGAAAATACACACCAGAGAGAAGAGAGAGGGGAAAAACACACACCAGAGAGATGAGAGAGGGGAAAAACACACACCAGAGAGATGAGAGGGGAAAACACACCAGAGAGATGAGACGGAAAACACACACCAGAGAGGGGGGAAACACACACCAGAGAGATGAGAGGGGGAAAAACACACACCAGAGAGATGAGAGGGGGGAAAAACACACCAGAGAAAACACACACCAGAGAGATGAGAGGGGGAAACACACACCAGAGAGATGAGAGGGGGAAAACACACACCAGAGAGATGAAAACACACACCAGAGAGATGAGAGGGGGAAAACACACAAAAGAGGATGAGAAAAACACACACCAGAGAGATGAGAGGGGGAAAACACACACACCAGAGAGATGAGAGGGGAAAATACACACCAGAGAGAAGAGAGAGGGAAAAACACACACAGAGAGATGAGAGGGGGGAAACACACACCAGAGAGATGACACATGAGAGGGGGAAAAACACACACCAGAGAGATGAGAGGGGAAAAACACAACAGAGAGATGAGAGGGGAAAACACACAACAGAGAGATGAGAGAGGGAAAAACACACACCAGAGAGATGAGAGGGGAAAACACACACCAGACACATGAGAGGGGGAAAACACACACCAGAGAGATGAGAGGGGAAAAACACACACCAGAGAGATGAGAGAGGGGAAAAACACACACCAGAGAGATGAGAGGGGGAATAACACACACCAGAGAGATGAGAGAGGGGGAAAAACACACACCAGAGAGATGAGAGGGGGGAAAACACACACCAGAAAACACACACACACCAGAGAGATGAGAGGGGGAAAACACACACACCAGAGAGATGAGAGGGGAAAACACACACCAGAGAGATGAGAGGGGAAAACACACACACCAGAGAGATGATGAGGGGGGAACACACACCAGAGAGATGAGAGAGGGGGGGAAAACACACACCAGAGAGATGAGGGGGGAAAACACACACCAGAGAGATGAGAGGGGAAAACACACACCAGAGAGATGAGAGGGGGAAAAACACACACCAGAGAGATGAGAGGAAAACACACACCAGAGAGATGAGAGGGGGAAAAACACACACCAGAGAGATGAAAAAACACACACCAGAGAGATGAGAGGGGAAAACACACACACAGAGAGATGAGAGGGGGAAAACACACAGAGAGAGAGAGGGGGAAAACACACACCAGAGAAAAAAACACACACCAGAGAGATGAGAGGGGAAAACACACACCAGAGAGATGAGAGGGGGGAAACACACAAGAGAGATGAGAGGGGGAAAAACACACACCAGAGAGATGAGAGGGGAAAACACACACCAGAGAGATGAGAGGGGAAAACACACACCAGAGAGATGAGAGGGGGAAAACACACACCAGAGAGATGAGAGGGGAAAACACACACCAGAGAGATGAGAGGGGGAAAACACACACCAGAGAGATGAGAGAGGGAAAAACACACACCAGAGAGATGAGATGAGAGATGAGGGGGGAAAACACACACCAGAGAGATGAGAGAGGGAAAAACACACACACCAGAGAGATGAGAGGGGGAAAACACACACCAGAGAGATGAGAGGGGGAAACACACACCAGAGAGATGAGAGGGGAAAACACACACCAGAGAGATGAGAGGGAAAACACACACCAGAGAGAAGAGAAGGGAAAACACACACACACCAGAGAGATGAGAGGGGGAAAACACACACCAGAGAGATGAGACGGGAAAACACACACCAGAGAGATGAGAGGGGAAAACACACACCAGAGAGATGAGAGGGGAAAACACACACCAGAGAGATGAGAGGGGAAAAACACACACCAGAGAGATGAGAGAGGGAAAACACACACCAGAGAGATGAGAGGGGGAAAACACACACCAGAGAGATGAGAGGGGGAAAACACACACCAGAGAGATGAGAAAAACACACAAAAGAGAGATGAGAGAGGGAAAACACACACCAGAGAGATGAGAGGGGGAAAAACACACACCAGAGAGATGAGGGAAAACACACACCAGAGAGATGAGAGGGGGAAAACACACACCAGAGAGATGAGAGGGGGAAAACACACACCAGAGAGATGAGAGGGGAAAACACACACAGAGAGATGAGGGGGAAACAGAGAGATGAGAGGGGAAAAACACACACCAGAGAGATGAGAGGGGGAAAACACACACCAGAGAGATGAGAGGGGGAAAACACACACCAGAGAGATGAGAGGGGGAAAACACACACCAGAGAGATGAGAGGGGGAAAACACACACCAGAGAGATGAAAAAACACACACCAGAGAGATGAGAGGGGGAAAACACACACCAGAGAGATGAGAGGGGGAAAACACACACCAGAGAGATGAGAGGGGAAAACACACACCAGAGAGATGAGAGGGGGAAAACACACACCAGAGAGATGAGAGGGGGAAAACACACACCAGAGAGATGAGAGGGGGAAAACACACACCAGAGAGATGAGAGGGGGAAAACACACACCAGAGAGATGAGAGGGGAAAACACACACCAGAGAGATGAGAGGGGGAAAACACACACCAGAGAGATGAGAGGGGGAAAACACACACCAGAGAGATGAAAACACACACAGAGAGGGAAAAACACACCAGAGAGATGACCAGAGAGATGAGAGGGGGAAACACACACCAGAGAGATGAGAGAGGGGGAAAACACACACCAGAGAGATGAGAGGGGGAAAACACACACCAGAGAGATGAGAGGGGGAAAACACACACCAGAGAGATGAGAGATGGGGGGAAAACACACACCAGAGAGATGAGAGAGGGAAAACACACACCAGAGAGATGAGAGGGGAAAACACACACCAGAGAGATGAGAGGGGGAAAACACACACCAGAGAGATGAGAGAGGGGAGAGATGAAAAACACACACCAGAGAGATGAGAGGGGGAAAACACACACCAGAGAGATGAGAGGGGAAAACACACACCAGAGAGATGAGAGGGGAAAACACACACCAGAGAGATGAGAGGGGGAAAACACACACCAGAGAGATGAGAGGGGGAAACACACCAGAGAGATGAGAGGGGGAAAACACACACCAGAGAGATGAGAGGGGGAAAACACACACCAGAGAGATGAGAGGGGGAAAACACACACCAGAGAGATGAGAGGGGAAAACACACACCAGAGAGATGAGAAAACACACACCAGAGGGAAAAACACACACCACACACACCAGAGAGATGAGAGGGGGAAAACACACACCAGAGAGATGAGAGGGGGAAAAACACACACCAGAGAGATGAGAGAGGAAAACACACACCAGAGAGATGAGAGAGGGGGAAAACACACACCAGAGAGATGAGAGGGGGAAAACACACACCAGAGAGATGAGAGGGGGAAAAACACACACAAGAGAGATGAGAGGGGGAAAACACACACCAGAGAGATGAGAGGGGAAAACACACACCAGAGAGATGAGAGTTGGGAAAACACACACCAGAGAGATGAGAGGGGAAAAACACACACCAGAGAGATGAGAGGGGGAAAACACACACCAGAGAGACGAGAGGGGGGGGAAACACACACCAGAGAGATGAGAGGGGGAAAACACACACCAGAGAGATGAGAGAGGGAAAACACACACCAGAGAGATGAGAGGGGGGAAAACACACACCAGAGAGATGAGAGAGGGGGAAAAACACACACCAGAGAGATGAGAGGGGGAAAAACACACACAAGAAAGATGAGAGGGGGCGAAACACACACCAGAGAGATGAGAGGGGAAAAACACACACCAGAGAGATGAGAGTTGGGAAAACACACACCAGAGAGATGAGAGAGGGGAAAAACACACACCAGAGAGATGAGAGGGGGAAAACACACACCAGAGAGATGAGAAAAAACACCAGAGATGAGAGAGAGAGAGATGAAAGAGAGAGGGGGGAAACACACCAGAGAGATGAAAGAGAGAGAGAGGTGAAAGAGAGAGGGGGGAAACACACCAGAGAGATGAAAGAGAGAGAGGAGAAAGAGAGAGAGGAGAAAGAGAGAGAGGAGAAAGAGAGAGAGGGGGAAAAACAGAGAGAGGGAGATGAAAGAGGGGAAAAACACACCAGAGAGATGAAAGAGAGAGAGGGAGGAAAACACCAGAGATGGGGTATTGGGGCAAGAGAGGAGAGGACTGAACATTTCCTCTCAGTCACACACACACACCTTACCATAGGATTGTTTTCTGTGTGGTGTCACACGGGGTGACGTTACAGCGTCTCAGCTGCAGTGTGTGTTGACTGAAGAGACGGCCAAAGTTGTCCAGGTTGAACACCGCTTCCCCGGGGTGCAGGTCCTGGATGGCACTAGACAACACCGAGAAACGCTGCAGGAAATCCCTGGGGTTGACAAGAGATACACACATGGAAGTGTGGGATTGTGGTTATTAGTCCTCCTCTTGTGTGTGTAGTTACCTCTGCTCCTAGGATTAACTGGAAATGGGGTACCTAGACAGTTCAACAGAAGATGTCCGATGCATTTATCTGCCTTAAATTGACGTCATCGGCACCCGTAGAGCGGTTGTTGTTAAGTGCCTTGCTCACGGACAGAACAGCAGATTTTCCCACATTGCCCGGCTCAGAGATTCAAACCAGCGACCTCTCTTAACCTCTAGGCTACCTGCACTCTGTTTTCTGTACGCTCCTCTTTTGTGTTTATATGGATGTACAGTACCAGTCAGAAGTACTAGGTTGACTTTATTTGTACTATTTTCTACATTGTAGAATAATAGTGAAGACATCAAAACTATGAAATAACACATATGGAATTGTGTAGTAACCAACAGTGTTAAACAAATCAAAATATATTTTATATTTGAGATTCTTTAACGTTGTAGGAAAGGAAGACCCAGAGTTACCTCTGCTGCAGAGGAAAAGTTCATTAGAGTTAACAGCCTCAGATTGCGGCCCAAATAAATGCCTCACAGAGTCAACTGTCATCAACTGTTCAGAGGAGACTGAGTGAATCAGGCCTTAATGGTCAAATTTCTGCAAAGGAAACACTACTAAAGGACACCAATAAGAAGAAGATACTTGCTTGGGCCAAGAAACACGAGCAATGGACATTCGACTGGTGGAAATCTGTCCTGTGGTCTGATGAGTCCAAATTTGAGATTTTTGGTTCCAACCGCCATGTCTTTGTGAGACGCAGAGTAGGTGAACGGATGATCTGCACATGTGTGGTTCCGACCGTGAAGCATGGCTACCACAGCATTCTGCAGCGATACGCCATCCCATCTGGTTTATGCTTAGTGGGACTATCATTTGTTTTTCAACAGGACAATGACCCAAAACACACCTCCAGGCTGTGTACAGGATATTTGACCAAGAAGGAGAGTGATGGAGTGCTGCATCAGATGACCTGGCCTCCACAATCACCCAACCTCAACCAAATTGAGATGGTTTGGGATGAGTTGGACTGCAGAGTGAAGAAAAAGCAGCTAACAAATGCTCATCATATGTGGAAACTCATTCAAAACTGTTGGTAAAGCATTCCACGTGAAGCTGGTTGAGAGAATGCCAAGAGTGTGCAAAGCTGTCATCAATGCAAATGGTGGCTACTTTGAAGAATTTCAAATATATTTTGATTTTTTAAACACTTTTTGGTTACTACATGATTCCATATGTGTTATATCATAGTATTGATGTCTTCACTATTATTTTACAATGTAGAAAATAGTTAAAAATAAAGAAAAACCCCAAACATTTGACTGGTACTGTATGTTTTAAGTGTATGTGTGTGGGTGCATGCGTGCATGCAGTTACTTTTGCTGCTGTGAGATAGCCTCCTCAATGTTCTCCTCCTCCTCTTCCTCAGCCAATCTCAGCAGTTTCTCCTTACAGGAGAGATGCAGCTTGGCTTCCATCTCCTTAGACCTGGGGAGAATAACCACGACATAGAACACATTGTTATGACATAGAACTCCTTTAATTCTTAAAGTCTAAGCCGTTGGGGGGGTTCTCAGCTGACATATGGAATTGTTTTAATGTGGTCATACTATGGATCATTTAGCTATTTGATTTAGAATTTTTAGGTCACTAACAAAATATATATATTTGATAAAATATTGAATTTGGCCTTTACTACTATAACCCAGAGAAACGCATTGAAAAACACATTCATAAATGGGAAAAAAGACAGCCAAAAACTAAATCATGAGAAACAAGGGTTTGAAGTGTTTGCTCTATATCTAGAGACATAAGAAAGTTCAGGAAATATACAGTGGGGAGAACAAGTATTTGATACACTGCCGATTTTGCAGGTTTTCCTACTTACAAAGCATGTGGAGGTCTGTAATTTTTACCATAAGTACACTTCAACTGTGAGAGACGGAATCTAAAACAAAAATCCAGAAAATCACATTGTATGATTTTTAAGTAATTCATTTGCATTTTATTGCATGATATAAGTATTTGATCACCTACCCCCCAGTAAGAATTCCGGCTCTCACAGACCTGTTAGTTTTTCTTTAAGAAGCCCGCCTGTTCTCCACTCATTACCTGTATTAACTGCACCTGTTTGAACTCGTTACCTGTATAAAAGACACCTGTCCACACACTCAATCAAACAGACTCCAACCTCTCCACAATGGCCAAGAACAGAGAGCTGTGTAAGGACATCAGGGATAAAATTGTACACCTGCACAAGGCTGGGATGGGCTACAGGACAATAGGCAAGCAGCTTGGTGAGAAGGCAACAACTGTTGGCGCAATTATTAGAAAATGGAAGAAGTTCAAGATGACGGTCAATCACCCTCGGTCTGGGGCTCCATGCAAGATCTCACCTCGTGGGGCATCAATGAGGACGACTGCGCCGTATTGAGGGGAGGATGGATGGGGCCATGTATCGCGAGATCTTGACCAACAATCTCCTTCCCTCAGTAAGAGCATTGAAGATGGGTCGTGGCTGGGTCTTCCAGCATGACAACGACCCGAAACACACAGCCAGGGCAAGTGGTTCCGTAAGAAGCATCTCAAGGTCCTGGAGTGGCCTGGCCAGTCTCCAGACCTGAACCCAATAGAAAATCTTTGGAGGGAGCTGATAGTCCGTATTGCCCAGCGACAGCCCAGAAACCTGAAGGATCTGGAGAAGGTCTGTATGGAGGAGTGGGCCAAAATCCCTGCTGCAGTGTGTGCAAACCTGGTCAAGACCTACAGGAAACGTATGATCTCTGTAATTGCAAACAAAAGTTTCTGTACCAAATATTAAGTTCTGCTTTTCTGATGTATCAAATACTTATGTCATGCAATAAAATGCTAATTAATTACTTAAAAATCATACAATGTGATTTTCTGGATTTTTGTTTTCGATTCCGTCTCTCACAGTTGAAGTGTACCTATGATAAAAATTACAGAAATTACATGCTTTGTAAGTAGGAAAACCTGCAAAATCGGCAGTGTTTCAAATACTTGTTCTCCCCACTGTATATATTCTTCACACATATTTAACCCCTTTTGGGGTAGGCACAAATCTACCTTCATCCTTCCATTCCTTTTTTAAAATGGTACAGGTTACCTTCAGACGATACTTGTGGGGGTCATAGAGCAAAACGGCAAACACCATCGTGTTTGTGTTTTGAAGCAAGAAATAGATCTCTGAACATTTCACCTATTACTACCTGTCAGGGCAATGAGATTTAGACTGTAACCTCATAAATATCTTGGAATTTTAATTGATGATGGCCTCTCTTTTAAATTGCATATTCAACAACTTACAAAAAAATTGAAGCTGAAGTTGGGATTTTATTTTAGGAATTTTTTTAAGGCCTGTTTTTCTTTTGAAGCCAGAAGCTAGTATCAGCTTCTTTTATGCCTTTACTAGACTATGGGGATATTTTATATATGAATGCTTTCGCTCAGTGTTTGAGATCAATTGACACTCTTTACCATGGAGCATTGAGATTTATTTTAAACTGCAAATCCCTTACGTACCACTGCACTTTGTATACCAGGGTTGGCTGGCCTTCTCTAGTCACTCGTAGGCTCAGTCACTGGTATACTTTTATGTACAAAGCCATTTTGGGTTTACTTCCATTTTATTTGGGCAATTTTATTGTTCATAAATGTGGTGGGTCGTCTCTTCGTTCGCTGGACTTAATCCTGCTAACTGTTCCAAATGTCCGAACTGAATTTGGTAAGAGGGCCTTAATGTACTCTGCGCCATCGGCTTGGAACGCATTACAAAAATACTTTTAAACCGGAAGAACTTGTCCTGATTGGTGTTTTTAAATCACAGATGAAGGACTTTGAGACTGATTCCCTGACCTGTCAATGTTTTTTTGAATTTGCTGTTTTATGATTTTGTTATATACTTGTGAATTCTATGGTTTGTACTAGATTACTTGTAGTTGTTCATGTTGTCTGTCTGTAATTGTGTAATGACTTGGTGCTGCCTATCTTGGCCAGGACGCTCTTGAAAAAGAGATTTCAAATCTCAATGAGCCCTTCCTGGTTAAAAAAATGTTTTATTAAAATTTTAAAAAATGGTACATTGTCATTTTAAAGCAATGCAGTGATTTCTCTATCTCCAAGACCCACATGGAGAAAATAGCACTATAATGTCACTTATGATAAAGCAATACCTTTGAATGCCCTCCTTTTCCTTCAGCATCTCATCCAGGTTGTTCCTGTAACTGGTGGCTTTAGATGAAGATGGCTGCCAGAGAAAACATCATATCAACGTTATCAACCCTTTTAGACTGAGGTAAAACACTGTAGCATTGTTAGAGACGACTTGTACACTGTTTTACGGCATTTCAAATTAGTCAATTGAACCTTTCTCACCTTCTACAATAAGTTACAACTAAATCATATAAATGCCATTATAATAGAAAGTAGCTCCTTACAGACTGTTTATAGTGGCTATACTGGACCCCATTTAGACCTACATCAAAACTGGAAAATTACAATAAGTGAATAAAACATTGTTGACCCATAGGGACACAGCCCTAAGAAAGCTGCATCTTACTGGTTGGCTGTGGTGTGGGAGCCCAACTAGGATGCTGGGTGCAGGGATGGTTCCTTTTTCTGGGGTGTCTGGGGGATAGGAGGTACGGTCCAGGATCTGCTGCAAGGACGGCAGCTGGTCCTCGTCACTGCTGCTGCTGGTCTGGGATAGCGCCAACTCTAGCCCCAGGCTCAGGTCGAGGCCTAGGCTCAACTCCACATCCACAGGGTCCCCCTCCAGACTCTTACGGGAATTGTTCTTGTTGCTTCTTTGTTCTCCTTCCTCAAGGAACGATAAACTCTTATGGACCTTCTGGTCTACTTCCTTCCTCTCTTCACCCTCCTTTACTTGTCCATGTTGGTCCAGGGTTGAGAAGGGACTGGTTTTGAGGTTTGCCGTGTCCATGCTAAATGACTTGTCCTTCCATGAGGATGAGGACTTTGCAGAGGCCGAGAGGGGGATAGTTTTCAGAACGGAGGACTCAGTCTTGAGGTAGGCATTCTCATCCTCATTCACAGTTGACACCAACTCTGCTGAAGCAATACCAGAAGATCTTGTTTTCGGTCCTGAGGCGACATCCTTAGGGGATGAGGGCTTCCCTGAGGAAGATACAGTCCTGGTGATGGCTCTGTACAAGCCGGTCTCTAGTTTAGTCAAGTCAATCCTGCTCAACTCCAGCCTTACAAAGGAGGAGTAGATTTTGGGGTCCAGGAGTAGCTTACAGGGGTCCATTGCAGTGTCCGTACAGGAAGAGATCTTGGGACATGGGATTCGCTGTGAGCGGGATTTTGGGGGTATTTCTCTAGGGCTTGTTACATAGGGAGACCCCGGTCCCATACTAGCATCACTGACAGTAGCCAACACAACAGAGAGAGGAACCTTGTTGTGTACAGAGGGCGACCTGTCTCCTCTCTGGGGACTGGGAGAAAAGGTCATCGCTGCTCTAGACAGGCTAAAGGTTATGGGGTCAGGGGTAAAAAGGTCATTCAGGTCATCCGGCAAGGCATACGTTCTCCGTGGGCGAGAGACGTGTCGCTTCTTTTCCAATGCGTGAGAACTAGGGCAGCTCGACTCCGAGCTCTGAGATTTTGAGTCGGGTTTGGGGGTTCTCCCGTCGGGGCGAACTGTCGGTTCTCTTCCTCCACTCTCTCGCTCTCTGGTCTCTTTAGCTCTACTACATTCTCCTCTACTAAGGATTGTGACTGGCAGGTTGGCTGGGTTGCCAGATTGGTGATTCATTGCCCTGTATCCGGCCTGAGGGTTGCCGTTCTCCCTCACATTATTGCAGCATGGCGTCTTTCCATGGCCAGTGCAGCGCTTCCTCGCAGGTTTGGGTGTGGAGAGTGGATAGGTCGGGAAAGTACTCCTGTCTCTCTCCATCCCTTCCTCTGTCTTCTTAGGGGTGAGACTCTCCTTCAACCTTAGAGTAGGACTTGAGCTCAGATTGTTCTTCATGAAGACTTTCTTCAGGTAGGATGGGTTGGGGTTGGTGGACATTTTAGAACTAGGAGTAAAGGGTCAAATTAAATCAAATTTATTCATAACAGAGCACTTAGCCATCACAAACCAGGCTTTACAAAGATCACAATTAGTAACATTTCTGGCTTTTCAATTGATGATATTATGTTCATTGATCCTTCTAGAAGGCCTTATGAGCTTAGTTAGTACAATTATCTAAATTATCATAAGCCAAAATATAAGGTTCACTCCATCGTCCATCTTTCTGTAGTCATTTCCAGCTACTACACGGCATACAAAGTTAGCACTAATAGTAATTGCTGAAGGGGACAAATAAAGTTGCATTGAATTAAATGTTTACCCCCTGACCTGGCTGTTCCATCGGGTGGGTAACAGGTACTGATAGGGTCTGGGATATAGTCCTCTGGATGAAGTCTCTTATTAGCCATGTCCTCTCCTCTTCCTCTGTTTCTCTCCTCCAAGTCTGGGTGTCTGAGTCTCTTCAGAGACATGGATCTGGTGCCTCCTGGTGGGAAACATCATAATCAACATTCACAGTAAAAACAATATTTCATATAAAGTTCAACAAATAAAATACTAGAGAACGAGTATGTGGGTTTTTACAAGGCCCCTCAACAAATGACAAAATATTACATGAATTGTGAAGTCAATTGTGATAACCCCTTTTTCAAGCGCTTTAGCACACATAACAGAGAGGCCTACTAGATAACTAGATAAAAGTGCACTTCATGCAAAATTAGCCTGAATTTGCATAGTATACTACTCTCAACAACTCATTAGTCAAATGGCAGAAGGGGCATCAGAAACTACTATACATGTCTGCATCAGCATTGTTACTGTACAAAAAGAACAACATTGAAACATATCATTTGGAGATGGTTAACCTATTGATGTGTTTATAGACTCATTTTACAAGGGTTCTGGATTCTAAAATAGGTCTATGATGGGCTTGTTATTTACATACAAGTTAGTAGGTCTAATTTGTACCTGGAGTGAACTGCTTGTTAGAGGGAGTGGTTCCTCTGTGGTCCAGGGAACCACGACTCTGTGGAAAGAACGAAAACAGAAGAGAACCAAATATCAACATCATTGAATTGTCATTATTGACGTGCCTGTGTGAGGTGAGAGTGAGACAGTTTAGATTATATTCTATTTGTTCGTATCTGCTTAGGACACAGACTTCCGGGATTAATGAAGTACAATACATGGTCAAAGGTATGTAGAGACCTGCTTGTCGAACATCTCATTCCAAAATCATGGGCATTAATATGGAGTTGGTCCCCCTTTGCTGCTATAACAGCCTCCACTCTTCTGGGAAGTCTTTCCACTAGATGTTGGAACATTGCTGCAGGGACTTGCTTCCATTCAGCCACAAGAGCATTAGTGAGGTCGGGCACTGATGTTGGGCGATTAGGCCTGGCTCGCAGTCGGCGTTCCAATTCATCTCAAAGGTGTTCAATGGGGTTTAGGTCAGGGCTCTGTGCAGGCTAGTCAAGTTATTCCACAATGATCTCGACAAACCATTTCTGTGTGGACCTCGCTTTGTGCATCGGGGCATTGCCATGCTGAGACAGGAAAGGCCCTTCCCCAAACTGTTACCACAATGTTGGAAGCACAGAATCGTCTAGAATGTCATTGTATGCTGTAGGGTACAGAAACCCATTTCATGAAGCTCCTAACGAACAGTTCTTGTCCTGGCATTTCTGCCGGGGGCAGTGTGGAACTCGGGAGTGAGTGTTGCAACCAGTGTTTTCCCCACTGAAAAGCATTGAAGAGAGTTGGAATGGGAATTACAGTGTACTTCCTGAATTGACTGGAATTGACCCCAACCCTAATAGGGAAGTGATCAGAGAAAAGAGAACAAACTCAAATGAAACTCTACCTTGAGTTTCTTGTTCATGTCTTCCCTCAGCACCACTCCATAGTCCCTCCTTCTGCTGGGGGCACTGACTCTGCATGGGGGAAGGGAGGAGGGCGACAGTGGGTTGTCCCTTCCCATACCACCCCAAGTGTTAAAGTTCTTGCCCCTATAGGGGTCAGGGGTCACAGGGCTGTGGGAATGCTGGGTTTTCCTGATTAGGGTGTTTGTAAAGTTGGCTGGGCCATCCTTGGCTTCACCCCCAACTCCAACCCGGGAGGCTCGGTGGTGTACCCCTGGCAGGTGGGGAGGGGGAGGAGGCAGGCCAGGAGCGGGCCTCGCCCTGGGTTTGGGCAGGGGGTAAGTGTTGGGGTTGGACAGGTGTCCGGGGGGCTGAGAGGGTTTCATCTCGGTCTCCTGGAGGGAGGAGAGGGCCGGTGATGGTTCAGGACGAGGAGACCCCAAAGGGATGATGTCTTTGACTGCAAACACAGGTGGAAAAGGGATACAGGTGTGAGCACATCGACCAACAGAGATATGATCCATCACCATTTGGAGGAACCATCACCTCCCATTTCACAGCAAGCTTTGCTCAAAGGGAAAATGCACTGTATTAATGCAGGTTAACAGCCCCAAAGCATTTCTTGGCCCACCACCATACGATGGGCAACAAAATATTAGGGTTGTCACAATACCAGGATCGCGATACTACGATACCCGATTTTCCATGGCAAAAAAGAAAACACAAATTAGACTGAACTCTACAGCCCTATATTAACCTACTTTAATGTTAAATTGTGGGTGCTACAGCTTGCAGATTAAACAAATGTGACTCTAGATTGTCAGCGCAATGGTGAGAGATTTTGGCGTGCCTACGGTTTGTGGACCGACTAAGGTCCACTGTCATCCAGAAGGCTGTGTCCATGGCCTCTCTCCTGCACACGGTTATGGCCAACTACTCCAATTTTGACACCATCGTCACTGACGTAGGTTTTAACAACCTTAAGTTTTCGGCGATCTGAGGAAGGACTACAAACATTTTTTCAAGCCCTCGCTGGCACAGGGAAGAGAATAATGACCTCTGCCCCTCCAGTAATACAGAAGGGCTTCAGGACGTTTCAGACGACTCTTTGCCCTAAACGAAGAAACTAACTAACCTGAAGAAACTTTGCAATGACAGGAATATCTCTTTTTGTGACAACTTTGATTTGCTGTGGGAGCAACCAAGACGTTTTAAAAGAGACAGGATTCAGCCTAACTGCAGGGGTTCCAGGATTATTTCCAGCAACATGGCAAACTGTTTTACAGACTGACAGACAGGGTCTGGCAGCGCTCCAGTTCTCCCTGGCAGAATAAGCAACATAGAACTCAGAAAGCATATCAGCTCCTGTAGAAATTTCACTATGGTTATTGTGTGACCTAATTTATGTTCCTTTAACTCCACCTACTGTCATCTACCATTCTGATAGATTGGAGACTGTTAGAAAATGTGGTTGTAATGTTGATAGGTCTGGTTACCTCTAGGCAGACGCCCACACTCATTGAATGTCACTTTTAAATGTTAGAGCAATCACTAGTAAAAACCTCATTACTGACTGCAAAGTTCATTGCATGTTTCTCACTGTCGAGCCACTCTTATTGAAGCTGCCCGGGCCTAAAGATGTTCATACTCTATCAGAAAAGGGAAAAAGAGTGGGGGGGGGGACAGACACTATTTTTGCTAATGCTCTCAGCTGTAAGGACATTTCTTTTGGATACTTTGGGTCTTTTCAGGATCATGCTATACTTTTTAAATGTCATTGTGTTGGGAGATGTTATATTCATGTTGACAAAGAGAATTTAATCATTTTTTGAGCTCTATGGACTTTATCCAACATGTTACTGGGCCCACCCATAAGCACAGCCATTCTCTGGACCTGGTTATTACCAAGAGGCTTTCTATTGACATATCCTGTATTGTTGATGTTGCTTTATCTGATAACCACTGTGTGTTCATTACTACCTTGTTGCCCATAGCACAGGGTAATACTGAACACATTAAGAAACACTATTGAGTGTATGAACAATAACTACTCCACCACCTATTCTGCCTTCCTCTTGTGATGATTGAGTTTAATAACACATGAAGGGTAACCATTGATGCCACAGCTCCAGTAAAGTTGACAAAGGCCACATCCAAATGGAGACTGAGGAAACTAATCAATTAAGGAGAAATTGCAGAAAGGCAGATCGGAAGTGGAGAAAGACATACTCATCTCATATGTATATACTGAACTCGATACCATCTACTGTATCTTGCCTATGCTGCTCTGCACCATCACTCATTCATATCTGTATGTACATATTCATTATCCCCTTACACTGTGTATAAGAAATTAGTTTTGGAATTGTTAGTTAGATTACTTGTTGGTTATTACTGCATTGTCGGAACTGGAAGCACAAGCATTTCGCTACACTCGCATTAACATCTGCTAACCATGTGTATGTGACAAATACAATTTGATTTGATTTGCAGGTCCATTAAGATACTCCGAGAGCAACTTGGCATATAATGCATTCGGAAAGTATTCAGACCCCTTGACGTTTTCCACATTTTGTTATGTTACAGCCTCATTCTAAAATGTATTAAATAGTTACACACAATACCCCATAATGACAAAGCAAAACAGGTATTTAGAAATTGTTCCAAATGTATATACAAAAAAAATTGGAAATATCACATTTACATAAGTATTCAGACCCTTTACTCAATACTTTAATGAAGCACCTTTGGCAGCGATTACAGCCCTGAGCATTCTTGTGTATGACGCTACAAACTTGACGCACCTGTATTTGGGGAGTTTCTCCCATTCTTCTCTACAGATCCTCTCAAGCTCTGTCGGGTTGGATGGGGAACGTCGCTGCACAGCTATTTTCAGGTCTCTCCAGAGATGTTCGATCAGGTTAAAGTCCGGGCTCTGGCTGGGCCACTCAAGGACATTCAGAGACTTGTTCTGAAGCCACTCCTGCGTTGTCTTGGCTATGTGTTTAGGGTCGTTGTCCTGTTGGAAGGTGAACCTTCGCCCCAGTCTGAGGTCCTGAGTGCTCTGGAGCAGGTTTTCATCAAGGATCTCTCTGTATTTTTCTCCGTTCCTCTTTCCCTCGATCCTGACTAGTCTTCCAATCTTTTCCCTGAAAAACATCACCACAGCATGACGCTGCCACCACCATGCTTCACCATAGGTATGGTGCCAGGTTTCCTCCAGATGTGAGAATTGGCATTCAGGCCAAAGAGTTTGATCTTGGTTTCTTCAGACCAGATAATCTTGTTTATCATGGTCTGAGATGCCTTTAGGCAAACTCCAAGCAGGCTGTCATGTGCCTTTTACTGAGGAGTGGCTTCCGTCTGGCCACTCTACCACAAAGGCCTGATTGGTAGAGTGCCGCAGAGATGGTTGTCGTTCTGGAAGGTTCTCCCATCTCCACAGAACTCTGGAGCTCTGTCAGAGTGACCATCGGGATCTTGGTCACCTCCCAAACTTCTTCCATTTAAGAATGATGGAGGCCACTGTGTTCTTGGGGACCTGCAATGCTGCAGAAATGTTTTGGTACTCTTCCCCAGATCTGTGCCTTGACACAATCCTGTCGGAGCTCTAAGGACAATTCCTTCGACCTCATGGCTTGGTTTCTGCTCTGATATGCACTGTCAACTCTGGGACCTTATATAGACAGGTGTGTGCCTTTCCAAATCATGTCAAATCAATTGAATTTACCACAGGTGGACTCCAATCAAGTTGTAGAAACATCTCAAGGATGATGAATGGAAACAGGGTGCACCTGAGCTCAATTTCGAGTCTCATAGCAAAGGGTCTGAATACTTATGTAAATAAGGTCTGTTTTTCATTTTTAATAAATGTGCAAACATTTCTAAAAACCTTTTTTTGCTTTGTTATTATGGGGTATGGTGTGTAGACTGAATTTTTTTTATTTTTAGAATAAGTCTGTAACGTAACAATATGTGGAAAAAGTCAAGGGGTCTGAATACTTTCCGAATGCACTATATAACAAGACAATTAGAAAGCCAGACAGACTTAGTTTTCTAACTTGATCACTAATAATCAGAATAATTCTAGTGCTCTTCTCAACCATTGATGGCCTGATAAATCCTACCCCCACAACGTATGTGAACTTTTCTCCACATCTAAATGTGATGGGTTTGCGGCATATTTCAGAGATAAGACAACAAACATTAGGTTGGGTATCAGTCAAGCTAGACATGATGAAATGTTTGATATGTGCCCTAGTCTACTACGCAAAGGCACTAGGGACTTATTTTCCCTGGCTGACACAGACATGCTCAGGAAAGTGATATCACAACTTCAGCCTTCTACCTGCCTTCTGGATCCTATCCCCACCACCTTCTTCAAAACAGTTTTTCATTGCATATCTGAAGAAGTGCAAGCTATTGCTAATCCCTCCCTGTTCACAGGCACTTTCCCCTCTGCACTAAAAACTGCTATGGTGAAACCCCTTCTGAAGAAAAATGATCTAGATTCAACAGTTCTTAGCAATTTTCAGCCAATCTACAACCTTATATTCTTAAGCAAAATTCTGGATAAATTTGTTTCAAACAAGTAAATTACTTTTTCAGTGCCAACTGTATTTACACAAAATTCCAAATCTGGTTTTCTGGCCCAACACAGTAGAGACAGCATTAGTTAAAGCAGTACATGATCATAGAGCCAACAGATGCCAAACAGCTCTCTGTCCTTGTACTCTTGGATTTAAGTGCTGCATTCAACACTGTTGTCCATGATGTCCTTCTGGAAAGACTGGAGAGGTGAGTTAGCCTCTCCGGTTCAGTTCTAAAGTGGTTTGGGAACAACTTCACCAGTGGAGAGGTTGTTGTCACCCTTGGTGAACATAACCTAGAGAAAATACATACCACATGTGGCATTCCACAAGGTTTGATTTTGGGTCCGGTATGGGTCAGTTTCTATATGTTACTCCTTAGCAGCGTTAACAGAAAGCATCTTCACTGCTACGCAGACCATACACAACTTACAATTTGTGTCACCAGAGGATTTTAGCTTCACGGATAAATTATTAGACTGTATTTGTGATTTAAATACTTGGATGGCTCACAACGTCCTCCAGCTAAATCAAGACAAGACTGAGGTACTTATTGTTGGAGCAAAAGCACCGAGAGAATCTGTCCGCAGTTTAATTCACAGGCATTAAATATAAAACACCAGGTAAAAAAAACCTAGGTGTTATTTTAGATTCTGAACTCAATTTCAAATGACACATTAGGAATGTAGCTTTTTATCACCTGAGGAACATTGCCAAGGTCTGGCTGTTTCTGTCTCCGGCTGATGCAGAGAGACTCCTCCATGCTTTCATTACAAGCAGGCTTGACTACTGTAATGCTCCTGTCTGGTCTACCCAAGAAAGCCATTGGTCAACTGCAAAACATACAGAATGCTGCAGCACAGGTACTAACCAAGACCAGACAGGGAGCACTCATTACACCGAATTTAATGTCTCTGCACTGGCTGCCTGTGAGTTTAGAATTAATTTAAAGATTATTATTGGTTTTTAAATCAATCCATGATTGTGCACCCCAATACATACCAAGTAATGCACCCATTAGATCCCTCTGGCACTGGCCTTTCAACGATCCCAAAGCCTCGGACCAAGAGGCATAGAGAGGCAGCTTTGAGTTATTATGCCCCCAGCCTCTGGAATAGCCTGCCAGAGAACCTGAGGGGGGCTGAAACTGTGGACACATTAAAAAGAGATCTTAAAAACACACCTTTTTTTAGCTTTGCTTTTCCTTAAGATTATTTTGGGTAGTTCAGTTATTGTTATTCTGTAGTTTTTTTTATCCTCTTATGTTTGTTGTGTATTAAATATTTCAGCTATTGTGTTGCATTCCATGTCTGAAATGTGCTTTGGAAATACATCTCGATTTGATAATGCTGTTTGTTTCTAACATTAGGACTGTTTTCCTCAAGAAATCTGCTTCATGATTTGTTTCCTTGCCACGATACTTCTGAATATGGCGATACTGGTATTGTGACAAACCTACAAGACATTAATGGTAACTTTTCAGAATCCAGGGCAAGTGAGTGAGTGATAGTTTTGGTCGAGCTAGGAAGAACCCTGTAGGCAATATAGTTAGTTGTGGTTATTGTGCCGAGTGGTCAAACAAAATCCACAAAGACAGAGTAAGACACAGCCAGAGAGACAGAGAAAAACAGACACACCCACACTACACTGTAGCAGCAAGGGTTTTGACCCAGTTCAAACGTTAGCGTTAGCATAGCGTCAAATGATCCAACGATGAAGCATTATGCTGTAGAGTGTTAGTGCTCCATGCCCCAACTCAATACAAACTCTGTTTCTCACCCGCATTGGTGAAGTACTGCCTAAGGCTACTCATCCTTCTATATAGGTACAATCTCACTCCTTTACATTAGCATGGGGCAGCTCCTAAGGCAGTCACACAAAGCAGCAGGTGCCACAGTCATCTGTGTGTGGAGTCAAATCACTTGGGTTTAACTACAATATTTCAGTGTGTGTGTGGATAGAGTCTCATAACAAGTTCAGTGTTGTTTCATCAGTTCTCAAGATCTTACATCCACCAGTAATGCTTTTCGTAGCGAAGTAGTCTGCAATTGATCTGCAAAAAAAGACAAGACAAAAGTCAATCGAGAAGTAATTTCCATAAAAACCATTATGCTTTGTTTGAGTCAATTAAACATCAACAAGAAATATTGCATACAATGGAAAGAGAAACTTGCCCTTTGAATTTTATTTAACTAGCCAAGTCAGTTAAGAACAAATTCTTATTTACAATGACGGGCAAACCAGGACGACACTGGGCCAATTGTGCGCTAGCTACAACCGTCATAGACTGTTTTTTGCGGGCTTGCTGGCCTCCGCCCAGTACCCTGCTCTGAACTTATTCACTGTTAATAGCCAGCTACTACCCAGTACTCTACACTGCACCTTATAGACTGCTGCCCTATGTACATAATCATTGAAAACTAAATTTAATAATGATTACATACTGTTTTACCAAGTTCATATGTATATACTGTATTCTAGGCAAGGATCATCCTACAGTGCATTCGGAAAGTATTCAGACCCCTTGACTTTTTCCACATTTTGTTATGTTACAGCCTTATTCTAAAAATGACTAAATAGTTAAAACCAAAAACTAATCACCAATAACCCATAATGACAAAGCAAAACATATATATTTTTTAAAACATTTTGGCAATTCTATTAACAATAAAACACTGAAATATGACATTTACATAAATATTAATTGCCTTTACTCAGTACTTTGTTGAAGCCCTTTTGGCAGCAATTACAGCCTTGAGCTTTGTCAACATGAATATAGAAATCTCCCAACACAAGGATTTTTTATCAAAGTTGTCAAGGACAATAGACAATAGTTCAGAGAGATCCGTCAAGAAAGTGTTTCATTACTTTGGTGATACAGGGTGATGGGCAGCACTGGTGGCTGACATTTAAACAGTATAACATGATGTACTGGTGGCTGACATTTAAACAGTATAACATGATGTACTGGTGGCTGACATTTAAACAGTATAACATGATGTACTGGTGGCTGACATTTAAACAGTATAACATGATGCTCTGGTGACATTTAAACAGTATAACATGATGCTCTGGTGACATTTAAACAGTATAACATGATGCTCTGGTGGCTGACATTTAAACAGTATAACATGATGCTCTGGTGACATTTAAACAGTATAACATGATGCTCTGGTGGCTGACATTTAAACAGTATAACATGATGTACTGGTGGCTGACATTTAAACAGTATAACATGATGTACTGGTGGCTGACATTTAAACAGTATAACATGATGTACTGGTGGCTGACATTTAAACAGTATAGCATAATGTACTGGTGGCTGACATTTAAACAGTATAACATGATGCTCTGGTGGCTGACATTTAAACAGTATAACATGATGCACTGGTGACATTTAAACAGTATAACATGATGCACTGGTGACATTTAAACAGTATAACATGATGCACTGGTGACATTTAAACAGTATAACATGATGCACTGGTGACATTTAAACAGTATAACATGATGCTCTGGTGACATTTAAACAGTATAGCATAATGTACTGGTGGCTGACATTTAAACAGTATAACATGATGCTCTGGTGGCTGACATTTAAACAGTATAACATGATGCTCTGGTGGCTGACATTTAAACAGTATAACATGATGCTCTGGTGACATTTAAACAGTATAGCATAATGTACTGGTGGCTGACATTTAAACAGTATAACATGATGCTCTGGTGGCTGACATTTAAACAGTAAAACATGATGCTCTGGTGACATTTAAACAGTATAACATGATGCACTGGTGACATTTAAACAGTATAACATGATGTACTGGTGACATTTAAACAGTATAACATGATGCTCTGGTGACATTTAAACAGTATAACATGATGCTCTGGTGACATTTAAACAGTATAACATGATGTACTGGTGGCTGACATTTAAACAGTATAACATGATGCTCTGGTGACATTTAAACAGTATAACATGATGCACTGGTGGCTGACATTTAAACAGTAAAACATGATGCACTGGTGACATTTAAACAGTAAAACATGATGTACTGGTGACATTTAAACAGTATAACATGATGTACTGGTGGCTGACATTTAAACAGTATAACATGATGCACTGGTGACATTTAAACAGTATAACATGATGCTCTGGTGACTGACATTTAAACAGTATAACATGATGCTCTGGTGGCTGACATTTAAACAGTATAACATGATGCACTGGTGACATTTAAACAGTATAACATGATGCACTGGTGACATTTAAACAGTATAACATGATGCTCTGGTCTGGTGGCTGACATTTAAACAGTATAACATGATGTACTGGTGACTGACATTTAAACAGTATAACATGATGTACTGGTGGCTGACATTTAAACAGTATAACATGATGTACTGGTGGCTGACATTTAAACAGTATAACATGATGTACTGGTGACTGACATTTAAACAGTATAACATGATGTACTGGTGACTGACATTTAAACAGTATAACATGATGCTCTGGTGACATTTAAACAGTATAACATGATGCTCTGGTGACATTTAAACAGTATAACATGATGCTCTGGTGGCTGACATTTAAACAGTATAACATGATGTACTGGTGGCTGACATTTAAACAGTATAACATGATGTACTGGTGGCTGACATTTAAACAGTATAACATGATGCTCTGGTGACATTTAAACAGTATAACATGATGCTCTGGTGGCTGACATTTAAACAGTATAACATGATGTACTGGTGGCTGACATTTAAACAGTATAACATGATGCTCTGGTGGCTGACATTTAAACAGTATAGCATGATGCTCAAAAGACCCGAATCTCCTCACAGCTGGGAGCATTAGCAAAAAGAGGCTGTCCCTCCCACACTTTTCTGATAGAGTATGAAAAGCTTCAGCCCGGGGGGGGGGGGGGGCTTCAATAAGAGCATCTCTACAGTCTGAAGACAGCCATGTTTAGTGAGAAGCATGCCATCAGCATGAACACTTATGTAAATGTTAAATTTCCATTTAAAAAAAATAATATACAGTGGGGCAAAAAAGTATTTAGTCAGCCACCAATTGTGCAGGTTCTCCCACTTAAAAAGTGAGAGGCCTGTAATGTTCATCATAGGTACACTTCAACTATGACAGATAAAATGAGAGAAAAAAATTCTGAAAATCACATAGTAGGATTTTTAATGAATTTATTTGCAAATTATGGTGGAAAATAAGTATTTGGTCACCTACAGACAAGCAACATTGCTGGCTCTCACAGACCTGTAACTTCTCTTTAAGAGGCTCCTCTGTCCTCCACTTGTTACCTGTATTAATGGCACCTGTTTGAACTTGTTATCAGAATAAAAGACACCTGTCCACAACCTCAAACAGTCACACTCCAAACTCCACTATGGCCAAGACCAAATACCTGTCAAAGGACACCAGAAACACAATTGTAGACCTGCACAAGGCTGGGAAGACTGAATCTGCAATAGGTAAGCAGCTTGGTTTGAAGAAATCAACTGTGGGAGAAAATATTTGGAAATGGAAGACATACAAGACCACTGATAATCTCACTCGATCTGGGGCTCCACGCAAGATCTCACCCCGTGGGGTCAAAATGATCACAAGAACGGTGAGCAAACATCCCAGAACCACACGGGGGGACCTAGTGAATGACCTGCAGAGAGCTGGGACCAAAGTAACAAAGCCTACCATCAGTAACACACTACGCCGCCAGGGACTCAAATCCTGCAGTGCCAGATGTGTCCCCCTGCTTAAGCCAGTACATGTCCAGGTCCGTCTGAAGTTTGCTAGAGAGCATTTGGATAATCCAGAAGAAGATTGGGAGAATGTCATATGGTCAGATGAAACAAAAATATAACTTTTTGGTAAAAGCTCAACTCGTGTTTGGAGGACAAAGAATGCTGAGTTGCATCCAAAGAACACCATACCTACTGTGAAGCATGGGGGTGGAAACATCATGCTTTGGGGGTGTTTTTCTGCAAAGGGACCAGGACGACTGATTCGTGTAAAGGAAAGAATGAATGGGGACATGTATCGTGAGATTTTGAGTGAAAACCTCCTTCTATCAGCAAGGGAATTGAAGATGAAACGTGGCTCGGTCTTACAGCATGGCAATGATCCCAAACACACCGCCCGGGCAATGAAGGAGTGGCTTCGTAAGAAGCATTTCAAGGTCCTGGAGTGGCCTAGCCAGTCTCCAGATCTCAACCCCATAGAAAATCTTTGGAGGCAGTTGAAAGTCCGTGTTGCCCAGCAACAGCCCCAAAACATCACTGCTCTAGAGGAGATCTGCATGGAGGAATGGGCCAAAATACCAGCAACAGTGTGTGAAAACCTTGTGAAGACTTACAGAAAACGTTTGACCTCTGTGATTGCCAACAAAAAGTACATAACAAAGTATTGAGATAAACTTTTGTTATTGACCAAATACTTATTTTCCACCATAATTTGCAAACAAATTCATAAAAAATCCTACAATGTGATTTTCGGGATTTTTTTCCTCATTATGTCAGTCATAGTTGAAGTGTACCTGTGATGAAAATTACAGGCCTCTCTCATATTTTTAAGTGGAAGAACTTGCACAATTGGTGGTTGACTAAATACTCTTTTCCCCCACTGTATATATAAAAATAATAATTAAATCGCTGCCAAAGGTGCATCAACAAAGTACTGAGTAAAGGGTCTGAATACTTAAGTAAATGTGATATTTCAGCAAAAACGAATAAGACTGTAAAGTAACAGCTTGTTACTAAAAAAATTAAAAAGACAATGACAAAGCAAAACAGGTTTTTAGAAATGTTAGTAAATGTATAAAATAAAACTGAAGGATCACATTTGCATAAGTATTCAGACCCTTATTTCAGTACTTCGTTGATGCACCTCTGGCAGCGATTACAATCTCGAGTCTTCTTGGGTATGACGCTAAAAGCTTGGCACACCTGTATTTGGGGAGTTTCTCCTATTCTTCTCTGCAGACCCTCTCAAGCTCTGTCAGGTTGAATGGGGAGCGTCACAGCACAGCTATTTTCAGGTTTCTCCAGAGATGTTCAATGGAGTTCAAGTCTGGGCTCTGGCTGGGCCGCTCAAGGCTCTAGGACATTTAGAGACATGTCCTGAAGGGACTAATGCGTTGTCTTGGCTGTGTGCTTAGGGTCGTTGTCCTGTTGGAAGGTGAACCTTCGCCCCCAGTCGGAGTCCTCTCTCGAAGAGATTACGAGCTAAATAACTTCTATGCTCACTTCGAGGCAAGCAACACTGAAGCATGCATGAGAGCATCAGCTGTTCCGGACGACTGTGTGATCAGGCTCTCTGCAGCCGATGTGAGCAAGACCTTGAAACAGGTCAACATTCACAAGGCCGCAGTGCCAGACGGATTATCAGGATGTGTACTCCGAGCATGCGCTGACCAACTGGCAAGTGTCTTCACTGACATTTTCAACCTGTCCCTGACCGAGTCTGTAATACCAACATGTTTTAAGCAGACCACCATAGTCCTTGTGCTCAAGAAGACCAAGGTAACCTGCCTAAATGACTACTGACCCGTAGCACTCACATCGGTAGCCATGAAGTGCTTTGAAAGGCTGGTCATGGCTCACATCAACACCATTATCCCTGAAACCCTAGACCCACTCCAATTTGCATAGTGCCCAACAGATCCACAGATGATGCAATCTCTATTGCACGCCACACTGCCCTTTCCCACCTGGACAAAAGGAATGCCTACGTGAGAATGCTATTCATTGACTACAGCTCAGCGTTCAACACCATAGTACCCTCAAAGCTCATCACTAAGATATGGACCCTGGGACTAAACCCCTCCCCCTGCAAGTGGATCCTGGACTTCCTGACAGGTTGACCCCCCCCCCAGTTGGTAAGGGTAGGTAACAACACTTCTGCCACGCTGATCCTCAACACGGGGGCCCCTCAGGGGTGGGTGCTCAGTCCCCTCCTGTACTCCCTGTTCACCCATGACTGCATGGCCAAGCACGACTCCAACACCATCATTAAGTTTGCCAACGACACAACAGTGGTAGGCCTGATCACTGACAATGAGACAGCCTATAGGGAGGTCAGAGACCTGGCAGTGTGGTGCCAGGATAACAACCTCCCCCTCAACGTAACCAAGACTAAGGAGATGATTGTGGACTACTAGAAAAGGAGGACCGAGCACGCCCCCATTCTCATCGACGGGGCTGTAGTGAAGCAGGTTGAGAGCTTCAAGATCCTTGGTGTTCACATCACCAACAAACTAGAATGGTCCAAACACACCAAGACAGGTGTGAAGAGGGCACAACAATGCCTATTTCCCCCCAGGAGACTGAAGAGATTTGGCATGGGTACCCAGATCCTCAAAAAGTTTGACAGCTGCACCATCGAGAACACCCTGACTGATTGCATCACCGCCTGGTATGGCAACTGTTTGGCATCTGACCGCAAGACGCTACAGAGGGTAGTGCATACGGCCCAGTACGTCACTGGGGCCAAGATTCCTGACATCCAGAACCTCTATACCAGGCGGTGTCAGAGGAAGGCCCAAAACATTGCCAAAGACTCCAGCCACCCTAGTCATAGACTGTTCTGTCTGCTACCACACGGCAAGTGGTACCGGAGCGCCAAGTTAGGTCCAAAAGGCTTCTTAACAGCATCTACCCCCAAGTCATAAGACTCCCGAATAGCTAATCAAATGGCTAACCGGACTATTTGCATTGTCCTTCCCCCACCCCCATTTTTACGCTGCTGCTACTCTGTCTAATACTCATGCAGTCACTTTACCTCGACCTACATGTACACATTACCTCAATTACCTGGACTAACCAGTGCCCCCGCACATTGACTCTGTACCGGTATCCCCTGTATATAGCTTCAATACTGTTATTCTATTGTTGCTCCTTAATTTATTTATTTTTTTTTTCAGTTGATTTTAGTAAATACTTAAAACTTTATTTTCTTAAAACTGCATGGTTGGTTAAGGGCCTGTAAGTAATACTTTCACTTGTTGTATTCGGCGCATGTGACAAATAAAATTTGATACTCAAGCTTTCTCTGTACTTTGCTCCGTTCATCTTTCCCTCGATCCTGACTAGTCTCCCAGCCCTGCCGTTGAAAAACATCCCCACAGCATGATGCTGCCACCAGCATATTCACCGTAGGGATGGTTCCAGGTTTCCTTCAGATGTGAAGCTTGGCATTCAAGCAAAATAGTTCAATCTTGGTTTCATCAGACCAGATAATCTTGTTTCTCATGGTCTGAGATGCCTTTAGGCAAACTCCAAACGGGCTGTCATGTGCCTTTTACTGAGGAGTGGCCACTCTCCCATAAAGGCCTAATTGGTGGAGTGCCGCAGAGATGGTTGTCCTACTAAAGGTTCTCCCATCTCCACAGAGGAACTTTGAAGCTCTGTCAGAGTGGCCATCGGGTTCTTGGTCACCCCCGACCAAAGCCATTCTCCCCAGATTGTTCAGTTTGGCCGAGCGGCCAGCTCTCGGAATTGTCTTGGTGGTTCCAAACTTCTTCCATTTAAGAATGATGGAGGCCACTGTGTTCTTTGGGACCTTCAAGGCTGCAGACATTTTTTGGTACCCTTCCCTAGATCGGTGCCTATACAAAATCCTGTCTCGGAGCTCTACGGACAATTCCTTCGACCTCATTTCTTGGTTTTTGCTCTGACATGCACTGTCAACTCTGGGACCCAATATAGACAGCTGTGTGCCATTCCAAATCTTATCCAATCATTTGAATTTACCACAGGTAGACTCCAATCAAGTTGTAAAAATATCTCAAGAAAAATCAATGGACTCAGGATGCACAGGAGCTAAATTGAGTCTTATAGCAAAGGGTCTTAATATTTACGGAAATAAGGTATTTGAAAAATATTCTAAAAACCTGTTTTTGCTTTGTCTTTATTGGGTATTATATTTAGTTTTTTTATTTAATCCATTTTAGAATAAGGCTGTAAGATAACAAAATGCGGAAAAATGAAGGGGTCTGAATTAGAGTTCGACCGATTAATCGGAATGGGCAATTAATTAGGGGAGATTTCAAGTTTTCATAACAATCGGAAATCGATATTTTTGGACACCGATTTGGACGATTTTTTTGTTTACATCTTTATTTAACTTGGCAAGTCAGTTAAGAACACATTCTTATTTTCAATGATGGCCTAGGTTAACTGCCTCGTTCAGGGGCAGAACAACAGATTTTTACCTTGTCAGCTCGGGGGATTCAATCTTGCAACCTTACAGTTAACTAGTCCAACTCTCTAACCACCTGCCTCTCATTGCACTCCACGAGGAGACTGCCTGTTACGCGATTGCAGTAAGCCAAGGTAAGTTGCTAGCTAGCATTAAACTTATCTTATAAAAAAACAATCATAATCGCTAGTTAACTACACATGGTTGATGATATTACTAGTTTATCTAGCGTGTTCTGCGTTGCATATAATTGATGCGGTGCGTATCATTGTTTCAATGTGTACCTAACCATAAACATTAATGCCTTTCTTAAAATCAATACACAGAAGTATACATTTTTAAACTTGCATATTTAGCTAAAAGAAATCCAGATAAGAAGGCAATATTAACCAGGTGAAATTGTGTCACTTCTCTTGCGTTCATTGCACGCAGAGTCAGTGTAAATGCAACAGTTTGGGCCGCCTAATTTGCTAGAATTTTACGTAATTATGACATAACATTGAAGGTTGTGCAATGTAACAGGAATATTTAGACTTATGGATGCCACCCGTTAGATAAAATACAGAAGGAACGGTTACGTGTTTCACTGAAAGAATAAATGTCTTGTTTTCGAGTTAATAGTTTCCGGATTCAACCATATTAATGACCTAAGGCTCGTATTTCTGTGTGGTATCATGTTATAACTAAGTTTACATTTACATTTACATTTAAGTCATTTGGCAGACGCTCTTATCCAGAGCGACTTACAAATTGGTGAATTCACCTTATGACATCCAGTGGAACAGCCACTTTACAATAGTGCATCTAAACATTTAAGGGGGGGGTGAGAAGGATTACTTTATCCTATCCTAGGTATTCCTTAAAGAGGTGGGGTTTCAGGTGTCTCCGGAAGGTGGTGATTGACTCCGCTGTCCTGGCGTCGTGAGGGAGTTTGTTCCACCATTGGGGGGCCAGAGCAGCGAACAGTTTTGACTGGGCTGTGCGGGAACTGTACTTCCTCAGTGGTAGAGTGGCGAGCAGGCCAGAGGTGGATGAACGCAGTGCCCTTGTTTGGGTGTAGGGCCTGATCAGAGCCTGGAGGCACCATGGTCTTGTAGCGGATGCGAGCTTCAACTGGAAGCCAGTGGAGAGAGCGGAGGAGCGGGGTGACGTGAAGTTTATGATTTGATAGAGCAGTCTGACTGAGCGATGGTAGGTACCAGCAGGCCTATCAACTCCTGAGATTAGGCTCGTGTAACCGATGTGAAATGGCTAGCTAGTTAGCGGGGTGCGAGCTAATAGCGTTTCAAACGTCACTTGCTCTGAGACTTGGAGTGGTTGTTCCCCTGGCTCTGCATGGGTAACACTGCTTTGAGGGTGGCTGTTGTCAATGTGTTCCTGGTTTGAGCCCAGGTAGGGGCGAGGAGAGGGACGGAAGCTATACTGTTACACTGGCAATACTAAAGTGCCTATAAGAACATCCAATAGTCAAAGGTTAATGATATACAAATGGTATAGAGAGAAATAGTCCTATAATTCCTATAATAACTAAAACATAAAACTTCTTACCTGGGAATATTGAAGACTCATGTTAAAAGGAACCACCAGCTTTCATATGTTCTCATGTTCTGAGCAAGGAACTGAAATGTTAGCTTTCTTACATGGCACATATTGCACTTTTAGTTTTTTCTCCAACACTTTTTGTGCATTATTATTTTTTTGCATGATTTAAACCAAATTGAACATGTTTCATTATTTATTTGAGGCTAAATTGATTTTATTGATGTATTATATTAAGTTAAAATACATGTTCATTCAGTATTGTTGTAATTGTCATTATTACAAATAAATACAATTTGGACGATTAATTGGTACCACTAGTCTGAATACTTACCGAATGCACTTGAAGTACTGCTGTACACCTTTTCTAATCATATACTGTCCATACTGTCTATACACACCACCACATACATATATATTCATACTCCAGACTCTGACATTGCTTGTTCTGATATTTTTAAATTCCCGTCTTAACATTTTGGGATTTGTCTGTATTGTGAGGTATTACTGCACTTTTGGAGCTAGAAACATAAGAAATATGCTACACCTGCATAAACGTCTGCAAAATATGTATACGTGTATACAATACAATTTTATTTGACAACTTCCATAACATTAACAAATATGGTCAGACTAGCTACAGACTAGCTACATGATCTATATTGGTTGTAATTGTCAAACACGCATTTCACAGAGTCTCCCACTTGGGAGGGTCAGTCAACTGAAATGTCTCACTGGGAACTAGGAGCTTCCGATAATTCCGAACGGTGGGTTAACTGCCTTGTTCAGGGGCAGAACGACAGATGTTCACATTGTCAGCTCGGGGGATTCAATCTTGCAACCTTACAGTTGACTAGTCCAACGCAATAACGACCTGCCTCTCTCTCGTTGCACTCCACAAGGAGACTGCCTGTTACGCGAATGCAGTAAGCCAAGGTAAGTTGCTAGCTAGCATTAACTTATCTTATAAAAAACAATCAATCATTTACATTTACATTTAAGTCATTTGGCAGACGCTCTTATCCAGAGCGACACATCATAATCACTAGTTAACTACACATGGTTGATGATATTTCTAGATATTATCTAGCATGTCCTGCGTTGCATATAATCTGACTGAGCATACAAGTATCTAAGTATCTGACTGAGCAGTGGTAGGCAGAAGCAGGCACATAAACATTCATTAAAACAAGCACTTTCATGCGTTTTGCCAGCAGCTCTTCGTTGTGCGTCAAGCATTGCGCTGTTTATGACTTCAAGCCTATCAACTCCCGAGATGAGGCTGGTGTAACCGAGGTGAAATGGCTAGCTAGTTAGCGCGCGCTAATAGCGTTTCAAACGTCACTCACTCTGAGCCTTCTAGTAGTTGTTCCCCTTGCTCTGCATGGGAAACGCTGCTTCAATGGTGGCTGTTGTCATTGTGGTGCTGGTTCGAGCCCAGGGAGGAGCGAGGAGAGGGACGGAAGCTATACTGTTACACTGGCAATACTAAAGTGCCTATAAGAACATCCAATAGTCAAAGGTTAATTAAATACAAATGGTATAGAGGGAAATAGTCCTACAATTCCTATAATAACTACAACCTAAAACTTCTTACCTGGGAATATTGAAGACTCATGTTAAAAGGAACCACCAGCTTTCATATGTTCTCATGTTCTGAGCAAGGAACTGAAACGTTAGCTTTCTTACATAGCACATATTGCACTTTTACTTTCTTATCCAACACTTTGTTTTTGCATTATTTAAACCAAATTGTTTCATTATTTACTTGAGGCTAAATTGATTTTATTGATGTATTATATGAAGTTAAAATACGTGTTCATTCAGTATTGTTGGAATTGTCAGTATTACAAATAAATATATACATACTACCTCAATTGGGCCGACCAACCAGTGCTCCCGCACATTGGCTAACCGGGCTATTTGCATTGTGCTCCCCCAACCCCTCTTTTACGCTGCTGCTACTGTAACAGTATAACTTTAGACCATACCCGGGCGCGAACCAGGGACCCTCTGCACACATCAACAACAGTCACCAACGAAGCATCGTTTACCCAGTGCGCCACAAAAGCCGCGGCCCTTGCAAAGCAAGGGGAACCACTACTTCAAGGTCTCAGAGCAAGTGACGTCACCGATTGAAACACTATTTTGATACACTATTTACCGCGCACCACCAACTAAGCTAGCGTTTCACATCCGTTACACTACTCTCTGTTGATCATGTATGCACAGTCAATTTAACTATACATTCAAGTACATACTACCTCAATTGGCCCGACCAACCAGTCCTCCCACACATTGGCTAACCGGGCTATTTGCATTGTGCTCCCCCCAACCCCTCTTTTACGCTGCTGCTACTCTCTGTTCATCATATATGCATAGTCACTTTAACCATATCTACATGTACATACTACCTCAATCAGCCTGACCAACCGGTGTCTGTATGTAGCCTCGCTAGTTTTATAGCCTCGCTACGGTATGTAAGCCTGTCTTTTTACTGTTGTTTTATTTCTTTACTTACCTATTGTTCACCTAATACGTTTTTGCACTATTGGTTAGAGCATGTAAGTAAGCATTTCACTGTAAGGTCTACTACACCTGTTGTATTCGGCGCACGTGACAAATAATCTTTGATTTGCTTTGATCTTCAGGTCGGAAAGTCAGAAATTTCGAAAGATGTTCCGAGTTTCCGACTTGGAATTCCAAGTTGGACGATCTTTAAAAATGATTTCTCCCAGTCTGAGCTTGTATTTTTACGATTTCCCAGTTGTCTTCTATGAACATACAGAGTAGAGTATCTGACAGTAATAGACAATCACACACAAGTCGACGTGTCCATTTGCATTGAGTCAATATGCATGTTCACAAATAATTTGTCTCACTCGTCAATTTCACCGGAACAGATTATTTGAATTAAAATTAATTGAAGTTGATTTCCTGGTGTTTTAAGTCTTATGTCCAACAATGAAAACAAAATGTGTTTGTTTTTGTTTTTTTTTGTGGGGGGGGGGGGCGGCAAATAAAACCACCCGCAGGAAGTCAGTTGGGGAACCTTGACCTAGTGGTAAACTAGCTAGCTTTCTAACAAGCAGACAGTCTAGCTTGCTGCGGTCTAGTTTCTGTTGCACAGGAAGTGTAAGGACTAAGGTAACTTAATGAAATGCAGCGAACTCGTTTCTTATCTCCCATTTCCATTAGATCGTATTTTGTTTCATTATGACAGAATAAGTTGTCCGTTAAACACTAAGCTTGCTATGTTATTTGTTTCATATCAGGATATCAATGGTGCTTTCAAGACAAATGGTAACGAGAGAGAGAGGGGGGGAGAGAGAGACTTCTGTATGTGTGATGTCTACTGTTAATTTCACTTTATATATTATCTACCTTACTTGCTTTGGCAATGTTAACACATGTTTCCCATGCCAATAAAGCCATTGAATTGAGAGAAAAAAAAGGTCAAAATCTGACATCGTTTATATTAAGGTCGGAAAGTCGGAGCTCTACAAAGATGTTTGCGTTTTTGACTTGGAATTCCAAGTTGGATGACCGTTCAAAAATATTTTTCCCAGTCTGAGTTCGTATTTTTACGAGTTCACAGTTGTCTTCTAGGAACATAGAGCGTATATGCTTGTTCCTAGGTTGTCTAAAACACACTGAAGTTGGATATTTCCGAGTTCCGACTTGTTTTGAACGCGGCATCTGACTGTCGACCTGTCTGTCCATTTGCTTAATATACCTATGTCCACAAAGCAATTTGTCTCACTCGTCATTTTACCTGGAATTTGTATAAAGTCATCCTGAAACAATTTATTAAATCTAGCAACCAAATAGTGTCGACTTGTTAAAAACCAAAATCTCACATTTCGTAAACAGGTGTGGACTTAACAATGACACGTTAATTAGGGCCCTTCCCAACAATGCAGAGAACAAAAAGAGCAATAGAAACATATCTAATAACAAGGAATAAATACACAATCATGAGTAATGATAACTTGGCTATTTACACGGGGTACGTTATTCAAACTCCCGACAATAACATCTAGCTAACTGGGTTGTTGTTACCCAGCAGTTTACACATCGGTGTGATATGACTAGCTAATTCTCTAACCAACAGATTTGACACGCCAAGACTCTAGATTTGCTGCTGACTAGTTTCTGTTGCAAAGGAAGTGTAAAGACTAAGGTAATTTAATGACATGTAACTACATTCTTACCTCCTATTTCCTTTAGATTTTTTTCATTATGACAGAACAAGTTATCCGTTAAACTAACTTCGCTATGTATTTGTTTCCTATCAGGATATCAAGACAACTGTAAAACCACAAAAAAGTTTCCGAGTTTGATGACCATTCAAAAGGATTTTTCCCAGTTGGGACTCTTTCCCCCCCCCCCCCCCTGAGTTCCCAGTTGAATTCGGAGATGTCAGAGTTCCCAGTTGTTTTGAACGCGATATATGAGAGCGCTTTTCCATTCTATCACGCCAACTGTAAAGTCACAGTAAAGTTACGATACCTGACATTTTTTTGTGACGGAAAAACGTCACGTCCTGGCTGCACAGGTGTGCCACTGAGAGGCCTACTAAACCAGTGTCCTTAGATTTCTATAATAAAAATATAGACCAAATACATGTTTATATTTTTCCACACATTTATTGGTTCAGCACAGGCTTCAGAAACAGTGCATTACAATGAGGTTTAACACTAATAAATAACCTTTTATTACAAAGGATTTTCCTTTCAGTCAGAAGATTGGCAACAATGTCAAAGGAGAATGTCTTGGGAAGGATAGAACAGGCATATCCTATAGGAATGGGTACTTGCATTGCAGTTTTCCCACTTAGAGGTGTTACAAACAGAAAAGGCAAACGTCAAGTTACCCCAACAAAGTAAAATTAACACAAATCTTTTCATAGTAGAAGTGGTTCTAGCAGCAGACAGGGTGGTTAAGATATACTTAGAGTATGGGCCTACTCAGATTGTAGAATGCTCACAAAGTTGTGATATAAACGAAACGTATATAAACGAATCAGCTCGCTTGGACGTGGAAGAAGCGAGTTGGTCTGTTACGTGCAATCTATTTCTATCTGCATCTATGAATGTTTAGCCCTGAATGCCACTGATGTAGGCTAAAGCAGAAACAGACCGACAGTGCAGGTACCAAACGTTTGATCCCACTGACAAAACAGTATCAATGGGACACACTACTCAAGAGGAAATGGGATGGAAAAACATGTTACAAACAGCAGTACATGCACATAGAAGCACCATCCAAGGCTAGGAAAGGTATTCAGTCAACTTCTGATGTGGTTTTACAGTGAATTGTGAAAATACATGACACACAGAAGCAACATCAAGGGAAGGGGGCATGGGAGAAAGAGCTATTTGGTCTCTGCCACAGCTCTTAAAACCTCTACAGGACCAGTGTCCCTATACCGGGACAGTTGAGCTAACGTGCACTAATGTGATTAGCATGACAGTTGTAAGTAAAAGCAAACTTTCCAGGACATAGACATGTCTTATATGGGTAGAAAACTTTCATTCTTGTTAATCTAACTGCACTGTCCAATTAACAGTAGCTATTACAGTGAAATAATACCATGCTATTGTTTGAGGAGAGTGCAGTTATGTACTTAAATGTATCAATAAACCAATTAGGCACATTTGGGAAGACATTTCGAACAGTAATACAATGGTGCATTGGAGCAGTCTAAAACTTTGCACACACACTGCTGCCATCTAGTGGCCAAAATCTCAATTGTACCTAGACTCCGAAGTCATATAATGAATGGCCTCTTGCATTTCAAAGATGGAACAAAATTGGAAAAGCATGTTTTTTTCTTTGTATTATCTTTTACCAGATTCTAATGTATTATATTCTCCTACATTAATTTCCACAAACAAAGTGTTTCTTTTCAAATGGTATCAAGAATATGCATATCCTTGCTTCATGTCCTGAGCTACAGGTAGTTAGATTTGGGTATGTCATTTTAGGCGAAAATATGGAAAAGGGGCGAATCCTTAAGAGGAGATGGACACTGTCGTCCAACTTATGATGTGGTTATACAGTGAATTGCGCAACCACAGACAGGGCAGAGGAAAACAAAAAGTGAAGAACCAGTACAACCATGTGTGTTGTGCAAATATTAATTATTTCTCCCTTCTTGTGGTTTTAACTGTTTATTAATTTGGCTATTTTTTTTGTTGTTTTCTTTGGGTAGAAATCACATGACTGTTTACATTTTTAAGTGCAAAAATGATTCTTTAACATCTAAATATATACTATTTTCTAGAGAAACTTGGAAGTATAATAACGCAAGACCAACTATATTCAAATCAATGAGGCTTCATCACCACATTCGTAATCTCAGTGATCCATCGTCAAACAGGGGAAACACTTTTGTTGCACTTACAGAAACAGTAATAAGCCAGTGGAATGATGACTGTGTGATTTGATAGTCAGTGGTCCCCATATAAGTAGCTTGGTCAATAAATATCCACTTATACTAACTTATTAGTTACTTTATAATCATCTTTTAAAACATTCTATGCACAGTAGAGTTGAATATGAACTCGCATTCTTAGTGCCTGTTTCTTGGACTGCATGTACAGAGTGTGTGAGAGCTCCTTTGAGAGCTGTAGTATTGTTGACCCTCTACTCCGACCCATATCCCTTTACCCCTACTCTGAGCCACATGGAGTAGAATGAAGCTTCCCACAGAGAATGATCTAGGGTCAGTTATACATGCTTCCTTCCTGATGAAAGGTTGGGAATAGGTGGGAGGCTAAAATCTGATCCTAGATAAGTGCAACTTCCTACTGCACGATACACACAAGTGCCCCCTCGCTCTCCCTCTACTTCTTGGCTTTGCCCTGGGCTGCCACGGCCTCCATAGCCTTCCTGACGGTCTCCTCATCCCCCAAGAACTGCATGGGTTTAACAGGCTTCAGGTTCTTGTCCAGCTCGTACAGGATGGGGATGCCTGTGGGCAGGTTCAGCTCCATGATTGCCTCCTCTGACATACCTGCAGGGGGCAGCACAGAGCAGGACATGGTTGACAACATGCTGTAAATCATGTCAATTAAAATATAATGACAAAAGAAAGTGTACACAAAAAAAATAAAGAGCACACAGATGGACACTTACACAGGGGGGTTGAGGTGCAACATATTTCAGTGTTTTCAATATCATACATTCAATATGTGCCGATTAGAATGTATAACCTCAGGCCTGAATATACGATACAACCACAGGTAGTTCCTAGAAACTAATCAGGGTTCTCCAATTCCACTCCTGGGGATCATTGGTGTTTAGGCTTTTGTTTCAGCCCAGCTCTAACACACCTGATTTGACTAATTGTGACCATGAACAGCTTATAAATTAAAAACTGGTGTTCATTTTCCAAAAATATGCATTATTACTAGGCTGTAACAAAAACCTGCACACCATGTGGCTCTCCAGAGCCAAGAGGTTAGAGATATCACTGTTCTAAGCAGTTCCTACTACCTACCCTCCAGGTGCTTGACAATGCCCCTGAGGCTGTTGCCGTGGGCAGCAATGAGAACCCTCTTGCCCTGTTTGATCTGGGGGACAATCTCGTTGTTCCAGTAGGGCAGTGCCCGGGCGATGGTATCCTTCAGGCTCTCACAGGACGGAAGCTGCTCCTCCGACAGGTCGCCATAACGACGGTCCTAAAGAAAATATAGTACGTCAACAAACAAAAAAATGCCTAACAGCAACCTGGGCCTGAAGCCTCATACAATCATATTGCTTTCAATCAAATCACATTTATAAAGCTCCTTTTACATCAGCAGTGGTCAGCAGAGGCTTTATTTACAAAGGCAGCCCAATTATGATCTTTTACCCAATTATTGGCAGAAGAGCTGATATGATTGGTCAAAAGACCAATTACACTGAACAAAATTATAAAACACAACATGTAAAGTGCTGGTCACATATTTAATGAGCTGAAATAAAAGCACCAGAACATTTCCATACGCACAAAAAGCTTATTTCTCTCAAATTCTGGACACAAATTTGTGCCCCTGCCCAGTCATGTGAAATCCATTGATTAGGGACTCATTTATTTATTTAAAATGGAATGATTTCCTTATATGACCTGTAACCCAGTAAGATTGTTGAAAGTGTTGCATTTATTTTTTTGTTCAGTATAGTAAAAAGAATATCAGAATTGAGCTGCCTGTGTAAACGCAGCCAAAGAGATTTTACATTAACCCGGCCTAGACACCAAAGAGCAAGCAAAAGGCACATTGGCTCAGAAGAACTCCCTAAAATAAATACATCTGTGTATTCCCTAGAGAAGGAAGAAACGTTCAACTGTCCAGTGCTTTCAGTTCTATGTACAGTCGTGGCCAAAAGTTGAGAATGACAAATATTAATTTTCAAAGTTTGCTGCTTCAGTGTCTTTAGATATTTTTGACAAATGTTATTATGGAATACTGAAGTATGATTACAAGCATTTCATACATGTCAAAGGCTTTTATTGTCAATTACATGAAGTTGATACAAAGAGTCAATATTTGCAGTGTTGACCCTTCTTTTTCAAGACCTCTGCAATCCACCCTGGCATGCTGTCAATTAACTTCTGGGCCACATCCTGACTGATGGCAGCCCATTCTTGCATAATCAATGCTTGGAGTTTGTGGGCCCACCCACCTCTTGAGGACTGACCACAAGTTCTCAATGGGATTAAGGTCTGGGGAGTTTCCTGGCAATGGACCCAAAATATTGATATTTTGTCTCCCGAGCCACTTTTGCTTTATGGCAAGGTGCTCATTCATGCTGGAAAAGGCATTGTTCGTCACCAAACTGTTCTGGATGGTTGGGAGAAGTTGCTCTCAGAAGATGTGTTGGTACCATTCTTTATTCATGGCTGTGTTCTTAGGCAAAATTGTGAGTGAGGCCACTCCCTTGGCTGAGAAGCAACCCCACACATAAATGGTCTCAGGATGCTTCACTGTTGGCATGACACAGGACTGATGGTAGCTCTCACCTCGTCTTCCCCGGACAAGCTTTTTTCCGGATGCCCCAAACAGTCGGAAAAGGGATTCATCAGAGAAAATGACTTTACCCCAGTCCTCAGCAGTCCAATCCCTGTACCTTTTGCAGAATATCAGTCTGTCCCTGATGTTTTTCCTGGAGAGAAGTGGCTTCTTGCTGACCTTCTTGACACCAATCCATCCTCCAAAAGTCTTCGCCTCACTGTGCGTTCAGATGCACTCACACCTGCCTGCTGCCATTCCTGAGCAAGCTCTGTACTGGTGGTGCCCCGATCCCGCAGCTGAATCAATTTTAGGAGATGGTCCTGGCGCTTGCTGGACTTTCTTGGGCGCCCTGAAGCCTTCTTCACAACAACTGAACTGCTCCCCTTGAAGTTCTTGATGATCCGATAATTTAGGTGCAATCTTACTGGCAGCAATACCCTTGCCTGTGAAGCCCTTTTTGTGCAAAGAAATGATGACGGCACGTGTTTCCTTGCAGGTAACCATGATTGACAGAGGAAGAACAATGATTCCAAGCACCACCCTCCTTTTGAAGCTTCCAGTCTGTTCTTCGAACTCAATCAGCATGACAGAGTGATCTCCAGCCTTGTCCTTATCAACACTCACAGCTGTGTTAACGAGAGAATCACTGACATGATGTCAGCTGGTCCTTTTGTAGCAGGGCTGAAATGCAGGGAAAATGTTTTTTTGGGGGGGGATTCAGTTCATTTGCATGGCAAAGAGGGACTTTGCAATTAATTGCTATTCAGCTGATCACTCTTCATAACATTCTGGAGTATATGCAAATTGCCATCATACAAACTGAGGCAGCAGACTTTGTGAAAATGTATATTTGTGTCATTCTCAAAACCTTTGGCCACAACTGTACATTGAATAAGTCTGACAAATGATTTGCATTACCCAAATGTTTAGTCTATGAAGATCAGTTGGCCAATGCACCTGTACTCTATACCTCTGATAATCCTACGTGGCAAGTTAACACATCTGTCAATACTGATGACGCATTCACCAATCGATTCTGATCTCAGCTTAACTTTGAACTTTACATCATACTCCTCTGAAATACATTAACTCAGAGATTGAAACACAACACCAAAAGACCCTGTTCTATATAAGAGCACCATGAATTAAAAAAATACTTCAAACATGTATGCATGTATGACCAGGCGAGGCAGAAGCCATTTTGTTTTAATGGTGAGGAGGACTAACCACCAGTATGCTTGAGGAAATGCTGCCCCTGTAGATTGTATCCAGTCCTGATCATAGCAACTTCATTTAAAGATCATTACTTCAATCAAATATTATAGTTCAACAATAAGTGCAAAGATGGAACGAAATCCTGCACACAACAGCAGCTCTCTCGGGCTGGAGTTGGCCCTACCCTGGCCTGTGGTCTTCCCATTTGACCTGGTGGTGCAGACAGAGGGCACAGACACATAGGTTGTATCCCAAATGGCACTCTATAAGGAACAGTGTGCACTACTCCTCTAGTTAAAAGTAGTGCACTATATAAAATAGGGTGTCATTTGGAACATAGCCATAACGTAAAACACTCTCCTCAGCATAACACACAGCCCATACTAGTCTCTACTTCTGCCCCTCTGTTGAGTCACGGTAATTAGGCATCTTCAAGCTCTGATGCTGCTGATGGTCATTAAGTAACCTACCAAACTTTAACTGTCTTATTCAGCACTCTATTGTCCCTCTAATCATTCTGACATCAATGCAAATGTATTCGATAATCCAATCAAACACTTCATGAGATCCCATGAGCTCATGTTGAGCAACATTTCTATAGGCTAAGCAATAGGCACACTGCTTTGCAACAGGAGAATAGCCTCCTTGGCTGGCCTGAAGATGAACCATGGGGAAAGCGTCCTCCATACACTATTTAAGTGCATAGATTTTTTGGGGGGTCCATTCTAAATAAAAACTAATATCACATATATTATTTAGTATATGTAAGGACAAAACTAAAAATTAAGAATAGTCTGATGTGTGGCAATATTAGCCTATCACTTGTGAATGATGCCCAGCTTGTGCATTAAGGCAAGAAACAGCGCAATTTTTTTTTGCGACTTTTTCAAATCAGTATCACACCTCATGTAGCCTAGCCCATAGGCCTATATGTTTTAATAAGGTTAGTATCACACCTCATATAGCCTAGCCCATAGGCCTATATGTTTTAATAAGGTTAGTATCACACCTCATGTAGCCTAGCCCATAGACCTATATGTTTTAATAAGGTTAGTATCACACCTCATGTAGCCTAGCCCATAGGCCTATATGTTTTAATAAGGTCACTATCACACCTCATGTAGCCTAGCCCATAGACCTATATGTTTTAATAAGGTTAGTATCACACCTCATGTAGCCTAGCCCATAGGCCTATATGTTTTAATAAGGTCAGTATCACACCTCATGTAGCCTAGCCCATAGACCTATATGTTTTAATAAGGTCAGTATCACACCTCATGTAGCCTAGCCCATAGACCTATATGTTTTAATAAGGTCAGTATCACACCTCATGTAGCCTAGCCCATAGGCCTATATGTTTTAATAAGGTTAGTATCACACCTCATGTAGACTAGCCCATAGACCTATATGCTTTAATAAGGTCAGTATCCCACCTCATGTAGACTAGCCCATAGGCCTATATGATTTGATATGGTTTGTCCCACAACTAAAGTGGCCAAATAACTTCTTAAAATGAAGCACATTAATCCGCTATATAACCGGTGTAAAGCCTAACTTGCATACATAGGCTGTGCATGAGTTTCAAGTTTGGGGAAGATAATTCTCACCATAAAAATGCACCTTTAAAATAAAGCATTACATGCGTAATCACATTTGCAGTCACTTTCAATAAGAGTTTTTCCCCTCTAATTGATTGTGTTTGGAACATTCTCGCTTGTAGCCTACTGTGCGCATGTGAAAAAATATCCTAATAGTTTATCAAAATGTTAAGATAAACAATCATCCTCATTGCTTTAAATGTTTTTTTTTATGCAAGTTGTATTAATTTGGGATCTATCACATCCCACTAATGTCCCAGACCATGTTTGGAATATTTATTTATGGCACTGAAGGACAAGTTGACCAAAAGAATAGGACTGTCACATTCTGACCTTTATTCCTTTCTTTTGTCTTTATTTAGTATGGTCATGGCGTGAGTTGGGGTGGGCAGTCTATGTTAGTTTTTCTATTTCTGTGTTTGGCCTGATATGGTTCTCAATCAAAGGCAGCTGTCTATCGTTGTCCCTGATTGAGAACCATATTTAGGTAGCCTGTTTTCCTTTGTCTTTTGTGGGTGGTTATTTTCAGTCTTTGTGTGTCTGCACCAGATAGAACTGTTTCGGTTGTCACTTTGTCGTTTTGTATTTTTGAAATGCTTAAGTTTCTTATTAAAAAGATGAACACTAACCACGCTGCGCTTTGGTCCTCTCCTTCTTCCACCGATGACAGCCATTACAAGGACAACATTTGTACTATGGGGGATAGTATATTGATACAGGCTAGTGTTTTGGCTGTTCGTTACTCCGCTTGTTGGCTGATAAAAGTAGGATACGTGTGGACAGTTCTAACAACTTCAATATGCACCTCAGAATTCAATAAGAGTGACGCAAGCATTTGCATCCCTGATGTGTCGGTCTTCATTCACTTGTAGCCTACTTCTTAGCTGAAATGCCTGTGTAAAGGACCCAATCACGGGATGGGCATTGGCTACATCTGAGAGAACCATGTGAGTAAGAGGTGCTTTGAAGCTTTGCCCGCAAAAGGCATGGATTTTTATAGGGGGCATTACAGTCACACAGGGGGAATGCTGCCTGTAAATTCGAGGCCTGGTGAGAATATCAAGTTCTTGTCAAATTGTGAATGAGAGACTGATGAAGTGTGGGCAGCTTGTGACTTTTTTCAAATCATCATTAGAGTCCCATCATGCAGCCTTAGAATGTATTAAACATCAAAACATATACCCCAATGTTTGTATCACAACTAAAGTTGCATAAATATCTCTAAATGAAGCATATAGGAGGACCAGTTTCTTTGTTTTCAACACAGAATAACTGCTTGTGCGCACTTCCTTTGAAATCATTTGGAGAAAATATCCTTTCTATTTTATTCTAAGCAAATCTTGTCTGCTAAATGAGCTAGTGTAGCCCACAGCCATATGGCATATTCAGATCAGGGCCTAACATAAGGACAACTCAGAGTATGCTATTATTTTCTTCTGAAATAGACTACATTTTCTTCATATCATGTTTATTTAGACCTGTATAAAATAAAAGATGTATTTATTGTGATGGTGTAGGCTATATTAAATCGATATTCTTAGACTTTTAAAAATGTATATGTTCCAAAGGTCTGCATCAGTGGCTTGTAGGCTATTTGTGGAAGCCATGAGATGCTAAATATGTTTATTCTAATTAACGGTAAATTACTGTGAGACAGGCGGTTATTTGCTTGACAATCACCGCCACAGCCCTAAACAAGACTGCCACTATAGGCTCTTCTCAATGTGAGTGAGCCTAAAGACAGATTCACAAATTATGTTGATGCCATAGCAGGTCAACTCTCCCCCATGTTAGCGAGTGTGTCCCTCACCTTGCTGATGACGGTGTAGAAGTCGTGGTCCGGATCCATAGTGGGAGGAGGGATATCGAAGCTCCGCCTCCAGATCTTCACCTGAGCCTCTCCGTGCTTGGCGGCAGTCTCCGACTTGTTTAATCCCGTCAGGCCACCGTAGTGGCGCTCGTTGAGGCGCCAGGTCCGGTGGACGGGAAGCCACATCTGGTCAATGCTGTCCAGACACAGCCACAAAGTGCGGATGGCCCTCTTTAGGACTGAAGTGTAGCACACGTCAAACTCATAGCCAGCATCTGAGGAAGAGAAAGGATGTATTCAGTGTTTGATTCAGGTTGATTTTGGTGGGTGGTTGGACTGCTATGTAAGCAACATCTTTGGTCAAATTCAAATCAAATCATCAGGGTTACTCGAAGCCTAAGTTTTGGCCCACATATGTCTAAACTTGAGTCAGAAAGCCATATATTTCCCTAACCAACACACTGAGTAAGTTTGATTTCATTAATTGCATGAAGCAGCACGTCATGTTCACATCACATCATGTTCACATTGGAAGAGCTGTGACATCAAAAGCAGTGGATGCAGGATCTCCGTTGCTCCTTCGTCCATAGTAAAAGGGGGCTGAACTAATAGGCCCACCATAGATAGCAATACCACAGAACAAGTAATGGGTTAGTTATAAAAGTCACACCCAAGTCATTTCCTAGTTCAAGTCTAGGCCGAAAATATAAGATTATCATCTTCAACCTAGACTTGAACCAGGAAGTAGCTGGGACTTTCATAGGGTGTGGAAACAAGGGGTACAGTCACAACCATGGTAAAGTTGATTTGACATAGTCGCTGGACATTTGGACATTTACGTCATTTAGCAGACGCTCTTATCCAGAGCGACTTACAAATTATCAAACCTCAATAGCTTGTAAACGGTTTGAGCTCCAGACCTCAAGTTAGGCTCTTTATGAAGGACAAAAGGTGTACAACATTGCACGTCTAGCTTCCAGATTTCAACCAGAGCATCACAATATCATGTCAAAGTTGTAGGCAGGCTGCCACAAGGTCTATGCAACTAGTTAGGGACCATCAAAAAGTGCATTATCACAATATTCAAATTCTGGACACATCACCTAGAAACTTCAAACTGTTCAGAAGGGATGGACACATTCTGCACATCCTTTGTCCTCCTCACAAAATGATTTTAATATAAAAAAATATATAAAAAAACAGATGGTATCTAACCACATTTTCACAATCTCGCAAGATGAAAGAATCATATTTCTCCACTCCCGTCCCAGAGTCTAAATTTTGCACATAAATTTACTGCAAGAAATGCTTAAATTCTGCAGGAGTTAATATTAAGGCTATGTGAGTTGTTATAGACCTACAGTCAGTGTCCAGATTTCAGTTTACATTTAACCCATCTGAACATTAGACTATAGTTCCCTTGACTTGCCATACGCCTATTTAAAGTCCCCATCTTGTGCCTGTCAATATTTGTATTGCCCCTCACAATCACACATACCTGGCACTTTTCTGCCGGTTCCCAAAAGCATGTTAATTGGTGTGTAGGCTATTTGGCGTGAGTGTACAGTTAAGCCCTAAAGTTTAGGTTTATGCTCTAATGCCAGAAAGGTTATTATTTCAGGCTAAATGTAGCCCATAAATAACAATAATTATACAGTTATAGGTTTTTATTTTATTATTTTAGGCTAGATTTATTTTTTTAAATTATGTTTTTAACTAGGCAAGTCAGGTAAAATCAAATTATTTACAATGTGTAGCCTATAAATAACAATAATTATACATTTATGGGTTTTTATTTCATTATTTTAGGCTACATGTATATTTATTGTTATTTATAGGCTACATGTATGGATTTGTAAGGTGTTTTATCTTTATTCAACCCGCAAGCCACCCACCTGCCCCTCATCTATCCATAAACGGATAGGCTACGACGGGGACTACGGGTTGAGAGACAACCCGCGCATCACTAATGCATAGTAATGTTCAGACCGAGCATCAAGATTTTAATAAAACTCCCCCTACAGAAGACGCCTTGGTCCAATGACTCGTGTGTAGCGTAATGGAACGGAGTGTCACACTCAAGGGATCGCATAGGATGTGCAGCAGACTGCCAACATCGTTGCTGTGAGATTATTAAAAACTCGGTCGAAATCGGGAGAAAAAAAACGAAACCCTTTTTTCCTCCATAAAGAGCCTACCAGCCTTAGGTCTGTAGCGCAAACCGTTCACGAGCAATTGAGGTTTGAAGGTCCGGCGAATATCGAACAATCAAACCAACTTTACCACACCTCCATCCTATGTCAAAATCGATGAGGTCGTCACGTGACATTGCTGGTATTGGTAACAAGTGTTTCAACAACTACAATGTTTATAGTGAATAGACATCAAATAAGATAGTTGATCTTCCTTCAGGCAGCAAAATGGCCAACTGGACTGGCACTACAGGCTTCCAAAATACTGTAGGGCTGGCAGTTGCGACCGATATTTCAAACAGATTATGAAAATGTACAATCAATGTCAGTGTCTTCAGTGAGGAAACATTTTGTGTCTGATATAAAGTGAGTAGCTAGCTGGTCAAATAAAAAATAACAAGATTCCACCTTTCAGGGCCTGTCCTCCTCTCCTCGCCTCCCGCTCTCCAGTCTCACTCAGATCTGCGTCAAACCAGCCGCAGAATCGATTATCCTGGTTCCAGTTGCTCTCTCCGTGACGGATCAACACCAGCTTGTAGGCGGCCATAAGTGATATTTTCCTTTGCGTTGATTAAGCTCCGAAAATAAGGAATAAACGGAAATGTTCGAATTGAAAAGACAGCAACAGAATGGGTGGACATGGACAGCTATCTTTGACGCTAGAAGATACGAGTGATGCGATTGGTTATTTTTCTCGCTCTTTGTTTTACAGCAGTCTAATAGGATCCCCCTGCGGTACTTCCTGCATATTCCTAGACCAATGAAACAGGGGACCATTTGCACATCGTTACAACACTATATATATATATATATATATATATATATACATAATATGACATTTGTAATGTCTTTATTATTTTTGAACTTCTGCGAGTGTAATGTTTACTGTTCATTTTTATTGTTTCACGTTTGTATATTATCTACCTCACTTGTTTTGGCAATGTTAACATCTGTTTCCCATGCCAATAAAGTCCCATCACCTCCAATAGGAGTTATTTTACACTAGTTCGGGTTGAACTGCGCAAAAGCCACTCACGTCATCGGCTAAAGCGAAAGGGAGGAGCGCCCTTCTGCGTCGCTTGGTAATTTGTCAACAAGCAGCATGATGCATCGCCCAGAAGCATACAGCATCACGTTTCCAAAAAATAAATGTTCTAATTTTCTATTTTTCATTGTGACGGCAGGTAAAGCATTTTTATCAAAAGCAAATAACTTTTTATTGAAAACACAGAACTCTACTAATTAGCCAACGACACATGATTAATTGCGTCATTTTTGTTTTGAACCGGGGCACCTAGTTTATGCCCGGGGGGCAGCCCGATTCCAAATCGAATGCAAAACACGCTTTTACGGGCGCCCGGCCGAGATTATTCGAACCCCCCGAGGTGCTTTATTGCTATCATAAACTGGTTACCAATTTATACCATAGGTATGACAAAACATTTATTTTCACTGCTCTAATTAGGTTGGTAACCAGTTTATAATAGCTGGTTACAAACTTATAGAAATTACTATAGAAATGGTAGTTTACAGTTATGTAAATTGAATAAAGCTCAGTGATACTAGCAAGAGCAGTGTGCAGGTTTCTGCTTTTTTCTCATCCTATTTAACTGCTACCATGCACCTGCAACAAAGATATCTCATATGCGCAAGTGCCTTTTTGTAACATCATACCAAATGGGTGATGGACATCCACAAATGATTATATACCATAATAAATTTACTCTCCCGGATTTACATACAGAATAATATGAAATGCTCTGAGACCAGGTTGCTCTACTACAAAGTGACTACTACCGCATTTCAGTGGAATCGAATGCAACCACTGAATTTGACTGAAAGTGATGAAGAATCGTAAATGTTATGATAGAACACTTGAGACGTAATTTGAACTACCAGCGCCCAATTTTGCCTGATTTACCACATTCATTTGATCAGTGGGGTGATCAGAATATCGATGAGAATCATCGGTTACGTTAAGCATATTTTATTTCACCGATTTCACTACACAACAAGCGTTCCCTCAGAAACGGGGCGGTACCACGAGGAGGCTGGGCAGAGGAAACGCCAATTGCAAGTCTCTATTCCGAGTGGGTGGGTCTTTATGCAGAGGATGACAGTCATGTTTTGTTTGAAAGCTTGGAATCAACAGCATCGAAACAACACCTCGTCTGATTCCCTGGCTCCTGTCCGTCCATTTACTGGCCGCTGTAATACCCGAAATCCCACGCTGAAATGGAAGAAACGAGCCCCCTCGTCTCTCCTCTCCAGCACTCCATAGACTCCAACAACTGCCAGAGAGAAGCCACCAGTCCAATAACTCCGGGTTCTGTGGTGCGAGTGTCGGCTGGGAGCCCTGGACGCAGCCGGGAGAGACAGCCGCTTTTGGTCAGGGACAGAGGGAACTCTCCGCGGGATCCACACAGGAATGAGTTTCCAGACGACCCAGATTTTCGGGAGATCGTGAGGAAAGCAGAACAAGCCATAGAAGAAGAGATCTTTCCAGAGATCATCTGCCAAGGATCTAGTGGTAGTTACTTCGTGAAAGACTCTCAAGGGGTGAGACGGACGACCTTCGTCCCGCAACTAGCTGTTTAAATGACCATTTATATAAACAATTTTGACTTTGACTTTTTAATTTTACATGTCATCTGTAACTTTAAAACAGACTAGCTTCTTCTAGCTAGGACTGCTAGTCTTTCGAGAGAGAAATGTACACACTGACTGACAGGCAGACATGGAGACTGATGAGGAGAGGATGCAATCTGTCATTTTTTTTAAACGCCCTTTGTTTCCAAGTAAGCCTTATAACTCAGTCTTATGCAGCAACACCAGCACATGATTTTGCTTCCACTGTCTGTCTGCTCTGGCAACCTGCTGTTGCTGATTCTAACTCTCACAGTGTAGTTATGTCATCATGTTCTGTATTGACTTCCACCAGCATCTCTCTGCAGTGTTGCTTTTTGGGTGATGTGACAGTTGAGGTGAGCAATTTACACATGGTGGTTTTTAGCCATAGTAGACCTTGTTGTATAGTAGATACGGGATGTAGTTTGACCATGCCAGGCTGGGGCTGTGACCTGGCATCATCACATGGCACAGTGGCAGTCAGGGTGGGAAAAACCTCTGTGGGCTGCCAGCCCCACGGTGGAGTGACGCGTTGGTGTGATGCATGAAATAGAAAGAAGTTGCCCCCAGACCTCGATCTAAGGATAAGGACACTGTAAGATCCTAGACATGCCTTGGGGCAACTTCTATTAAAAACAGTGTGGTACACAGGCCCAATCTTTCAAAGATTAGCTGTCACTATCAGTTCGTTAATGTGATCTGCCGTGGACCAGTCGAGGAGCGTTTTTTTTTATTTTCTTTTTTTTAAACCCATAGTAAATCAATTTACTCAATGTGTACTGTGCAGGCTGCTGTCTGTGTGAATATGTTGTAGCTTAGGAGAAGTCATGTGCTAGCAATCTGAATGGATAAAGGCAGAGCTCTCCATTTTCTCTCCAGAGGTAGGCCGAGTAATCAGAATCCTCACACTCTCTGAAGAAAATGGATACTCCATTTCCGTTCCCTAGCCTGCCTCTCTCCCTCTCCTTTCAATTCAACACCTCTGTTCCTCTCCTATGGACCAGTGGCTATTAAACGCAACAGATATAAACTTACAGGGTTGCATAGGCTGCGTTCCAGGGCATCTTTACTGTTGTCGTACCGTGTATATGTGGCGGAGGTGAGTTGGACTCACAATTTCATGAGGCAGTCCACCCTGCTAGTGACTTTACCAAGCTTTGTCAGCCTTTGCCCAAGAGGGAATGTTCTCTTGGTCTAAAGGTTAAGACGTTGGTTTTGACCAATAGACCAGGGTTCAGATCCCTGGCCGACATCCAGGTCACAGCCCCAGCCTGGCATGGTTGAACTACATCCGTATCTACTATACAGCAAGGTCTACTATGGCTAGAAACCACCATGTGACAGTTGAGGTGAGCAATTTACGCATCACCCAAAAAGCAACACTGCAGAGAGATGCTGGTGGAAGTCAATACAGAACATGATGACATCACTACACTGTGAGAGCTAGAATCAGCAACAGCAGGTTGCCAGAGCAGACAGACAGTGGAAGCAAAATCATGTGCTGGTGTTGCTGCATAAGACTGAGTTATAAGGCTTACTTGGAAACAAAGGGCGTTTAAAAAAGCGGGAGACCAGGGTTCAGATCCCACTCATGGCACATGCACTACATGACCAAAACTATGTGGACACCTGCTTGTCAAACATCTAATTCCAAAATCATGGCCATTAATTATTATAAATGTAACCTTTTTATTTAACTAGGCAAGTCCGTTAAGAACACATTCTTATTTACAATGACGGCCTAGGAACAGTGGGTTAACTGCCTTGTTCAGGGGCAGAATGACAAATGTTTACCTTGTCAGCTCTGGGATTTGATCTAACAACCTTTCGGTTACTGGCCCTGGACTTGCTCCCATTCAGGTCTGGGCTCTGTGCAGGCCAGTCAAGTTATTCCACACCGATCTCGACAAACCATCTCTTTATGAACCTCACTTTGTGCACAGGGGCATTGTCATGCTGAAACAGGAAAGGGCCTTCCCCCAAACTGTTGCCTCAAAGTTGGAAGCACAGAATAGTCTAAAATGTCATTGTATGCTGTAGAGTTAAGATCTCCCTTCACTGGAACTAAGGGGCCTAGCCCAGACCATTATTCCTCCTCCTCCAAACTAAACAGTCGGCACTATGCTTTTGGACAGGTAGCGTTCTCCTGGCCTCTGCCAAACCCAGATTTGTTTGTCGGACTTCCAGATGGTGAAGCAGGACTCATCACTTCATCACATGATTCAGCCAACACATTTCCACTGCTCCAGAGTCCAATGACAGCGAGCTTTACACCACTCCAGCCGACGCTTGGTATTGCGCTTGGTGAACTTATGCTTGTGTGCGGCTGCTCGGCCATGGAAACCCATTTGATGAAGCTCCAGATGAACAATTCTTGTGCTGATGTTGCTTCCAGAGCCAGTTTGGAACTCTGTAGTGAGTGTTGCAACCGAGGACAAACAATACCTCTGTGCTACGCACTTCAGCACTCAGCGGTCCTGTTCTGTGAGCTAAGGCACATCAGTGGTTCCAGAGAAGTTAAACACTTCTCCAGGTGTTGTGAGATATGATCTTCTGGTACAGTCAGTGAGACTGCATTAAAGATGACCTGGAACGTGCCCTTAGACTACAAAGCTAGCCTCAGTCTCTGTGCTTAACCTCCTGTGTGGCTCCCTCCACAGTCGATCATGTGAGGAAACTCAAGTTAATCCGATTGACTTTAATGGCCTGCAAAACTATTCCAATTCCAGCTTGTTAGCCCCATTCTGCAGGTTCTGCTGCACCATGAATCACCCTCTTTGATTGGCAACGTTTGTGTTATGTCACTTCCTCTGACATTACCACTCTGTCTCTTACTATGGGTAAAGAATATTAGTAGAGTGTAACAAGAGTCCTAATAATAATCCCCAGTCTGTCCATCTGTCTCTAGAACGTAATCGGTGTGTTCAAGCCTAAGAACGAGGAGCCGTATGGTCAGCTGAACCCAAAGTGGACCAAGTGGCTCCAGAAGCTGTGTTGTCCCTGTTGCTTCGGACGGGACTGTCTGGTCCTGAACCAGGGCCATTTGTCTGAGGCCGGGGCCAGTCTGGTGGACCAGAAACTACAGCTCAATATCGTGCCCCAGACCAAGGTAGGGGGGGTTACAGGCAGGAATGCATGCATTCACACTCATACGCAGTCAGTCATACACACACACACACACACATAGGATATGGACAATAAATTATTTCTCTCCCCCTCTCCCATTCATCACTATCTCTCTCTCTCTCTCTCTTTAGGTGGTGTACCTGGCCAGTGATACGTTTAACTACAATGCTATAGACAGAGTCAAGTCTCGGGGAAAGAGGCTAGCTCTGGAGAAAGTTCCCAAAGTTGGACAGCGCTTCAACAGAATAGGCCTCCCTCCTAAGGTAGGTTCAGCTGCTGCCTGGGGTTCAGAACCTACAACTGGGCAGTGTTCATTCGGCATGAAATGGGAGGAAGCAATCTAAAACAGCTTGAAACAGTGAGGCATTGTCTGAACTTGTCCAATAAGAAACACACATTTTGTACAACGTTTAGAAATGTTTTGCAACAGTGAACACAACGCTGTTATGGTGCTTCTGTTTCTGCTTTAGCCAACACTTAATGGGTCATACATGCCACATGTAGCGTTGTTGACTAATTCAACCAATCAAGGGCTTGAGGAGCAGTTGAGTTGAATCAGGTATGTTAGTGCTGGGTTAGAACGAAAGCCTGCAATCCCCAGGACTACAGTTGAAGAACACTGCCCTAAAGTAAATAATATGGTAACCCTTAAAGGGGAAACTTACAATTGAAACAATAACAAAGCTGGTACCCCGCCTCAGTTTTAGTAAAAAGCTGAGAGATCAGGCCTGACTAAATGTAACCACTAAAATGCATCATCAGAGCTATTGATGTAAAGACTGACCATCTAAGATATGAACATTGTAGTTGTAAGCATGTTGAGGTTAACATTTACAATGTTGACAAACATTGGGGTAAAACAAGCTTAAATTTTGGGTTCTGATGGGGTACAACAGTTGAACTAAGCTCATGAGGCATTCATACAGTGGCTTGTGATAGGAAAAAAATGCCAAGGAGTGTGAATACTATTTTGTTGCTTTACAAACCTGCAATGAATTTATTTGGGGGGAGTTTGTATCATTTGATTTACACAACATGCCTACCACTTTGAAGATGTAAAATATGTTTTATTGTGAAACAAACAAGAAATAAGACAAAAAACAGAACTTGACCGTGCATAACTATTCACCCCCCCCCCCCCCCCCCCAAAATCAATACTTTGTAGAGCCACCTTTTGCAGCAATTACAGCTGCAAGTCTCTCGGGGTATGTCCCTATAAGATTGGCACATCTAGCCACTGGGATTTTTGCCCATTCTTACAAAACTGCCCCATCTCCTTCAAGTTGAATGGGTTCTGCTGGTGTACAACAATCTTTATGTCATACCACATATTCTCAATTGGATTCAGGTCTGGGCTTTGACTAGGCCATTCCAAGACATTTAAACTTTTCTTCTTAAACCACTTGACTGTTGCTTTAGCAGTATGCTTAGGGTCATTTTCCTGCTGGAAGGTGAACCTCCATCACCAGTCTCAAATCTCTAGAAGACTGAAATAGGTTTCCCTCAAGAATGTCCCTGTATTTAGCGACATCCATCATTCCTTAAATTCTGACCAGTTTCCCAGCCCCTGCCGATGGAAAAACATCCCCACAGCAAGATGCGGCCACCACCATGGGATGGTGTTCTCAGGGTGATGAGAGGTGGTGGGTTTGTGCCAGACAGCGTTTTCCCTGATTGCGAAAAAGCTACATTTTAGTCTCATCTGACCAGAGTACCTTCTTCCATATGTTAGGGGAGTCTCCCACATGCCTTTTGGCAAACACCAAACATGTTTGCTTATTTTTTTGAAGCAATTACTTTTTTTCGAGCCAGCTCTGTGGAGTGTACGGCTTAAAGTGATCCTATGGACAGATAATCCAATCTCCTCTGTGGAGCTTTGCAGCTCCTTCAGGGTCATCTTTGGTCTCTTTTATGCCTCTCTGATTAATGCCCTCTTGCCTGGTCCATGAGTTTTGGTGGGCGGTCCTCCCTTGGCAGATTTGTTGTGGTGCCATATTCTTTCCATTTTGAATAATGTATTTATTGGTGCCCTGTGAGATGTTCAAAGTTTCAGATATTTTTTTATAACCTCAACATTGATCTGTACTTCTCCACAACTTTGTCCCTGACCTGTTTGGAGAGCCCCTTGGTCTTCATGGTGCCGCTTGCTTAGTGGTGTTGCAGACTCTGGGGCTTTTCAGAACAGGTTTATATATACTGAGATCATGTGACACTTAGATTGCACACAGGTGGACTTTATTTAACTAATTATGTGACTTCTGAAGGTAATTGGTTGCACCAGATCTTATTTAGGGGCTTCATAGCAAAGGGGGTGAATACATATGCAGGCACCACTTTTCAGTTTTAGATTTTTTAGAATTTGTTGAAACAATATATTTTTTTTTCATGTCACTTCACCAATTTGGACTATATTGTATGTCCATTACATGAAATACAAATAAAAATCAATTTAAATTACAGGCTGTAATACAACAAAATAGGAAAAATGCCAAGGGGATGAATAATTTTGCAAGGCACTCTAAGTTATATTCTTCAAGAATCAATGGGTATCATTCCTTTATAAGTCCAAAAATGGATGTAGCTACTGCAGATTGTCTCTTTTTAAAGCCTGCAGGTATAATAACTTCCTGTATGAGCCTTTGTCTTATAATAATCCATTTTCCTCCATGGCACAGGTGGGATCATTCCAGTTGTTTGTGGAGGGCTACAAAGACGCAGACTATTGGCTAAAGCGGTTTGAGGCAGAGCCTCTTCCAGAGAACACCAATCGGCAGCTGCAGCTTCAGTTCGAGAGACTGGTGGTCCTCGACTATATAATTAGGAACACAGGTGTGTGCAAGAAACCGAGAAACTAGTGGTTCTGTATTTCATCGTCAGGAGCACCGGTGTGTGTGGAAGGGAGGATGAATAGCTGAATTAGATGCAATGTAGCTTGATGCCGTGTTGATGCTTGCAGATCGGGGGAATGACAACTGGCTGTTAAAATACGACTGTCCAATGGACATAGAAAGGAACCGGGTGAGTATACTTACAAAATACAATTTTAAACGTAAGATTTTGACTTGTAGCATTAGTTTTAAATGGAGTTGTTAAAGAAAGTGTGAAACTGGATTGTAACATTCTTATTGTCGCTCTCTCCCTGTGTGTGTGTGTGTGTGTGTGTGTGTGTGTGTGTGTGTGTAGGAGACAGACTGGGTGGTGGTAAAAGAGCCTATTATCAGACTGGCAGCCATAGACAATGGTCTTGCCTTCCCAATCAAACACCCTGACTCCTGGAGAGCCTGTGAGTGTCTCTCACACACATACATGTGTGTGTATATGTGTGTTAAAGTCAGAAGTTTACATTCACTAAGGTTGGAGTTGTTAAAACTTGTTTTTCAACCACTCCACAAATGTCTTGTTAACAAACTATAGTTTTGGCAAGTTGGTTAGGACATCTACTTTGTGCATGACACAAGTAATTCTTCCAACAATTGTTTACAGACAGATTATTTTACTTATAATTCACTGTATCACAATTTCAGTGGGTCAGAAGTTTATATACACTAAGTTGACTGTGCATTTAAACGGCTTGGAAAATTCCAGAAAATGATATCATGGCTTTAGAAGCTTCTGATAGGCTAATTGACAACATTTGAGTCAATTGGAGGTGAACATGTGGATGTATTTCAAGGCCTACCTTCAAGGCCTACCTTCAGTGCCTCTTTGCTTGACATCATGGCAAAATCAAAAGAAATCAGCCAAGACCTCAGAAAAAAATTGTAGACCTCCACAAGTCTGGTTCATCCTTGGGAGCAATTTCCAAACGCCTGAAGGTACCACGTTCATCTGTACAAACAACAGTACGCAAGTATAAACACCATGGGACCACGTAGCCGTCATACCGCTCAGGAAGGAGACTCGTTCTGTCTCTTAGAGATGAACATACTTTGGTGCAAAAAGTGCAAATCAATCCCAGAACAACAGCAAAGGACCTTGTGAAGATGCTGGAGGAAACAGGTACAAAAGTATCTATATTCACAGTAAAACAAGTCCTATATCGACATAACCTGAAAGGCCGCTCGGCAAAGAAGAAGCCACTGCTCCAAAACCACCATTAAAAAGCCAGACTACGGTTTGCAACTGCACATAGGGACAAAGATCAGACTTTTTGGAGAAATGTTCTCTGGTCTGATGAAACAAAAATGGAACTGTTTGGCCGTAATGACCATTGTTATGTTTGGAGGAAAAAGGGGAGGCTTGCAAGCCAAAGAACACCATCCCAACTGTGAAGCATGGGGGTGGCAACATCATGTTGTGGCGGTGCTTTGCTGCAGGAGGGACTGGTGCACTTCACAAAATAGATGGCATCATGATGTAGGAAAATGATGTGGAAATATTTCCACATCATCTCAAGACATCAGTCAGGTTAAAGCTTGGGCGCACATGGGTCTTCCAGATGGACAATGACCCCAAACATACTTCCAAAGTTGTGGCAAAATGGCTTAAGGACAGCAAAGTCAAGGTATTGGAGTGGTATCACAAACTCCTGCCCACAAATGTTCTATGGGTTTGAGGTCAGAACTGAAAAAGCGTGTGCAAGCAAGGAGGCCTACATTCCTGACTGAGTTACACCAGCGCTGTCAGGGGGAATAGTCCAAAATTCACCCAATTTATTGTGGGAAGCTTGTGGAAGGCTACACGAAATGCTTGACCCAAGTTAAACAATTTAAAGGCGACACACTCTAAGTCTTTAGTATCATGTAAACTTCTGACCCACTGGGTATGTGATGAACGAAATAAAAGCTGATATAAATAATTCTCTCGACTATTATTCTGACATTTCACGTTCTTAAAATAAAGTGGTGATCCAAACTGACCTAAAACAGGGAATTTGTACTAGGAATAAATGTCAAGAATTGTAAAAAAAAAAAAAATGCATTTGGCTAAGGTGTATGTAAACTTCCGACTTCAACTGTATGAGAGGAACCCACACTACTTCATTCCTCCTCTCTGTAGATCCATTCTACTGGGCGTGGTTATCTCAGGCTAGGGTTCCTTTCTCTGAGCAGATTATGGACTTGGTTCTGCCAAAACTGACCGACCCCACCTTCATCAAAGACCTGGAGGAAGACCTCTACCAACTCTTTAAGGTTAGCAGGGGGTTTAATTTGCCTGGCCCCAGATCTGTTTGTATTTCTGCCAACTCTTATGGACAGCACAAACTTACCTGGGACCAAGGTTTTCATGGCCTTGATGTCACTTGACGTAGCAACAAAGTTCTATTCTACTCCATTCGGTCACCCTCACAACACTTCTTGAATCATGCCAGAGTTATTATAGTGACATCTTGTCCTGTGTTCTCTACAGAAGGATCCAGGCTTTGACAGAGTACAGTTCCACAAACAGATAGCTGTGATGAGAGGACAGGTGAGGTGGGGGGGGGGAATACCTGGACATCTGAACAGTGTCAGTATTTCTCATTGTCCTCCTACTCGAATCGTGTTGGTCACATACACATATTTAGCAGATGTTATTGTGGGTGTAGCGAAATGCTTGTGTTCCTGGCTCCAACAGTGCAGTAATATCTAACATTACACAACAATACACACATCCTAAAAGTAAAAGAATGGAATTAGGATATATATAAATATTAGGATGAGCAATGTCTGAGTGGCATTGACTAAAATACAACATACATATGAAATGAGGAAAACATTGTGTAAAGTGACTAGTGTTCCATGTCTATGTACATCGGGCAGCAGCCTCTAGGGTGCAGGGTTGAGAAAACCGGATGGTAGCCGGCTAGTGATGGCTATTTAACAGTCTGATGGTCTTGAGATCACTATGGTGTTGAAGGCAGCGCTATAGTCAGTGAACAACATTCTTACATAGGTATTCCTCTTGTCCAGATGGGATAAGGTAGTGCGATGGTGATTGCATCGTCTGTGGATCTATTGGGGCGGTATGCAAATTACAGTGGGTCTAGGGTATCAGGTAGATGTGATATGATCCTTAAATAGCCTCTCAAAGCACTTCATGATGACAGAAGTGAGTGCTACGGGGCAATAGTCATTTAGTTCAGTTACCTTAACTTTCTTGGGTACAGGAACAATGGTGGACATCTTGAAGCAAGTGGGGACAGCAGACTGGGACAGGGAGAGATTGAATATGTCCATAAACACTCCACACAGCTGGTCTACACATGCTCTGAGGATGTGGCTAGGGATGCCGTCTGGGCCGATAGCCTTATGAGTGTTAATTAACACACTTGGGTATTACTCATGTCGGCCATGGAGAAGCAGAGCCCACAGTCCTTGGGAGTGAGCCGCGTCGGTGGCACTGTGTTATCCTCAAAGTGGGCAAAGAAAGTGTTTAGCTTGTCCGGGAGCAAGACGTCGGTGTCCGCGACGTGGCTGGTTATCCTTCTGTAGTCCGTGATTGTCTGTAGACTCTGCCACACACGTCTCGTGTCTGAGCCGTTCTCTGTACTGACGTTTTTCCTGTTCCACTAAGTGTATGTGTGTGATGCTGAAGCTGTGTTTCTGTCACCAGATCTTATGTGTGTGTGTGTGTGTGTGGTGGGCTTCCATCTGTTTGTGTAAACCTGTGCTGAAGATCTGTATGTCTACCACCAGATTTTGAACCTGAGCCAGGCCCTGAAGGAGCGTAAGACCCCCCTACAACTGGTCCAGATGCCCCCAGTCATAGTGGAGACAGCCAGAGCACCACAGAGAGCCAACAGTGAGTCCTACACACAGAGCTTCCAGAGCAGGAAACCCTTCTTCACCTGGTGGTAGAGGAGGAGGCCAAGTAGAAGAGGAGGTAAGAGGGGGAGAGACTTGAGATGGAGGAAGACTGTATAGCACTGGAGCAGAAAGAGAGGATAGTGAGAAGCGAGACAAATGAAGAGAGAAGAGTAGGGAGGAAGAATGGACCAGATTGAGAGACTGGAGAGGAGGAAGAAGAACACCGTTCAAAAACCTCTGCCTTACTTCAGTTTCATCAGCCAATCAAGCTCTTCCCTGCTCATAACCAATACGAAGTCTGATGGGTTCCGGGGAAGGTAGAAACATATCTGAGAGTTGTGCTGTAACTACAGACATAAGAGAGAGGAAGTAGTGTCAACATTCAGAACTAATGTATCTTACAAATTATCTTTTCAAATAAATATAAAGGGGTAAAGAATGGTATGTTAAGACAGTTGGGTAGCCCTGCACTGGTAGTCGGCTGAAAGAGATGATTATAAAGACCCAAAACTGTGAAAGACTCCCACTGTGGCAGAGGTTAGGTTCCCATTGCCAATTGATGGTTGTATTTATTGTAACCAGTCACTGAAGGAGAATGCTAAGTCTTTTTTTCATTACAAAATGTCAACATATGGTAGTCCAATCAAAATTCAAGTCCACAGAATATCTTTTTACATTAAACATGTCAGCCCCAACTGGTCACTTTCCTTACCAAGTTACAGCCTTCTAGCATCTCTTGTGGCCTCTGAAGCATGACTACCATGAACAGTATGGCCTGTAGCTAGCAAGCAGAGAAGTCAAGTGTCCTGATATTCGTAGCTATAATCTTTATGGTCTGTTAGGGTTGCAACATTACAGTAACTTTCTCAAAGTTCCTCAGTTTTTCAGAAATCCTGGTGGGAAAATTTCCTGCTTTTACCCTTCTGATTCCAGGAATTTTCCAACCAGAAAACCTAGGAATGTTGTGAACGTTACTGTAATTTTGCAATCCTATGGTGGTATGTATGCATGTATGCTGTGGTCAGACATTCAGCATTTGGGCCTTATTTGAATGAGTGTCTTCCTTTGACCCAGAAGAGCCTGACCCCAGGAGGTTGGTGGCACCTTAATTGGGGAGGACGGGCTGGTGGTAATGGCCGGAGCAGAATGGTATCAAATACATTAAATAAAATGTTTCCATGTGTTTGATGCCATTCCATTCACTCCATTCCAGCCATTATTATGAGCTGTCCTCCCCTCGGCAACCTCCACGGAGCCTGACTGAAGTAGCCTGGTTAAACCAGAATGAACGCAGCGCTCACCATTGTTTCACTTCATGAGTGCAGTGTTAAATATGGGTTAACCAGGCTATGACAGAAGGGCCACGTTACAGGTGGTACTAACTACTCATACTGGGATTGAAGTTTGTACTGGGTCATGTTCATTAGGGCAAACCGTGGGAAAATGTTTTGCAACAGAACAAAAATAAGCATGTCTTATTGGACAAGGCCAGGTGGTACCCTCTGATTTCACTCCTTTTTGGACACCTTTTGTCCATTTCTTGCCTACTGAACATAAACCAGGTAACAGCGCCTGTTGTGTTATGCGCATCTGCATGTGATGGCAGCCCTGTGGCGCCACCTATGGGATGACTGCAATGTACTGTCTCAGAAACGCACATTGCCTGTTTCCTCACATATCGTTTATTTAAATGTACATTTCCTGCTGTAGTAACAACTGTCCTACAGATATATTGTGTTGACAAATCACAGGAGGTTGGTGGCACCTTAATTGGGGAGGGGCTTGTGGTAATGGATGGAGTTGAATGGGAGGGGCTTGTGGTAATGGATGGAGTGGAATGGGAGGGGCTTGTGGTAATGGATGGAATGGGAGGGGCTTGTGGTAATGGATGGAGTGGAATGGGAGGGGCTTGTGGTAATGGATGGAGTGGAATGGGAGGGGCTTGTGGTAATGGATGGAGTGGAATGGGAGGGGCTTGTGGTAATGGATGGAGTGGAATGGGAGGGGCTTGTGGTAATGGATGGAGTGGAATGGGTGGAATGGTTTCCATGCGTTTGCCATTTCATTTACTCTGTTCCAGCCATTATGAGCTGTCCTCCCCTTCGCAGCCTCCACTGATACGATTTGTACTGTATGTAAAGAATGAAATGCATAAAGAATTGTACTATTCCATTATCAAGGTTTCTTGTACTTTTCTTGTCTCTTAGATTGCATCCTGATTTTCTACCCTTCTCCCAAAGCGAGCCCTTGCACACTTTTCCAACATGGATTTAGCAATCGTGGCAACTCAATCCAGCCCATGCTTACACCAGTCACATGTTTTTAAATCCATGACTGGGAGTGTCCAATTGCTGACTTCTAGAGAGGGCGGAGAATTGGGAGCCAGAGTTGGTTGATTTATTTCAAAGGAATGTTGATCAAATAAAATCAGGTCATTATTATGTATTGACTTCCTCTTAGCCTACTATTTCCAGGTAAACACCAGATGATTTAGCGGTACCTTCCGGTCTGCTGGTTTATGTCATTCCACAGTTCAGTCGTGGACACTGGCGGGCGAGCCACAGGATAATTCTGTTATTCTCTGATGTCTCATTTTAACACGACATAAAGTTTTATAGAGAACCAAGGATTAGTTAGATTTGTTTTTTTTACTGAAGATTGTTTCATATGATCGTGTTTAGCTTTTTGTGGTGTTTTTCATGTATAGTGAAATGTGTGTGTGTGTGTATATAGATGGGTATAGCGAAATTGGTGTGTGTGTGTGAAAGAGACCATGGTTAAAACAGTATGACTGTGCAGCTGAGCTCGCTGGCTTCTGATACCGTTGGTTTCTGAGTAGAAACCGGTCTAAAATGCCATGCGACACAAGCTCTACTGAGAGCCTGTGTGTGCAAAAGGGGGAAACGGCAGCTCTACTGAGAGCCTGTGTGTGCAAAAGGGGGAAACGGCAGCTCTACCTAGAACGTCTAAGTGTTGACTTTCTTCTAAATCTCTCCTTCTTACCTGTTTTAGGTCAGTTAGGATCATCACTTTATTTAAAGAATGTGAAATGTCAGAATAATAGTAGAGAGAATTATTTTATTTCATAAATTATTTCTTTTATCACATTCCCAGTGGGTCAGAAGTTTACATACACCCTATTAGTATTTGGTAGCATTGCCTTTAAATTGTTTAACTTGGTCAAATGTTTCGGGTAGCCTTCCACAAGCTTCCCACAATAAGTTGGGTGAATTTTGGCCCATTCCTACTGACAGAGCTGGTGTAACTGAGTCAGGTTTGTAGGCCTCCTTGCTCGCACACGCTTTTTCAGTTTGTCCCACAAATTTTCAATAAGATTGAGATGAGTGCCTTGTGATGGCCACTCCAAAACCTTGACTTTCTTGTCCATAAGCCATTTTGCCACAACTTTGGAAGTATGCTTGGGGTCACTGTCCATTTCAAACATCCATTTGCAACCAAGCTTTAACTTCCTGACTGATGTCTTGAGATGTTGCTTCAATATATACACTTAATTTTCCTGCCTTGTGATGCCATCTATTTTGTGAAGTGCACCAGTCCCTCCTGCATCAAAGCACCCCCACAACATAATGCTGCCACCCCCGTGCTTCATGTATGGGATGGTGTTCTTCGGCGTGCAAGCGTCCCCCTTTTTCCTCCAAACATAACAATGGTCATTATGGCCAAACAGTTATATTTTTGTTTCATCAGACCAGAGAACATTTCTCCAAAAAGTATGATCTTTGTCCCTATGTGCAGTTGCAAACCATAGTCTGGCTTTATGGCAGTTTTTGAGCAGTGGTTTCTTCCTTGCTGAGCGGCCTTTCAGGTTATGTCAATATAGGTCTCGTTTTACTGTGGATATAGATACTTGTGTACCTGTTTCCTCCAGCATCTTTACAAGGTCCTTTGCTGTTCTGGGATTGATTTGCACTTTTCGCTCAAAGTGCGTTCATCTCTAGGAGACAGAACGCGTCTCCTTCCTGAGCGGTATGATGGCTGCGTGGTCCCATGGTGTTTATACTTACGTACTATTGTTTGTACAGATGAACGTGGTACCTTCAGGCGTTTGGAAATGGCTCCCAAGGATATACCAGACTTGTGGAGGTCTACAATTGTTTTTTTGAGGTCTGATTTTTATTTTGATATTCCCATCATGTCAAGCAAAGAGGCTCTGAGTTTGAAGGTAAGCCTTGAAATACATCCACAGTACACCAACAATTGACTCATGATGTCAATTAGTCTATCAGAAACTTCTAAAGCCATGACAAGCTGTTTAAAGGCACAGTCTACTTAGTGTATGTAAACTTCTGACCCACTGGAACTGTGATACAGTGAAATAATCTATAAACAATTGTTGGAAAAATTACTTGTGTCATGCACAAAGTAGATGTCCTAACCGACTTGCCCAAACTATAGTTTGTTCACAAGAAATTTGTGGAGTGGTTGAAAAATGAGTTTTAATGACTCCAACCTTAACTGTATGTAAACTTCTGACTTCAACTGTGTGTATGTATATATGTGTATACACTTATATTATTTATGGAACTTTGCAAGTCAGGTAATAATAAATTCTTATTTACAATGACTGTCTACCCCGGCCAAACCCGGACGATGCTGGGCCAATTGTGCACCGCCCTATGGGACTCCCAATCACAGCCGGATGTGATAGAGCCTCTTGCGCTGAGAAGCAGTGCCTTAGACTGCTGCGCCACTTGGGAGCCCAGCTGGGCCCTCCGCCGTGACACAGATTCATGGTCACCTGTTTACCCACGGTAAAAAATTCCATACATAATTGCCAGTTTTCTTTTGAGTCTTTTCAACCAGGTAAGTCATTGAGAAGTAAGAACACATTCTCTTTTACAGTAACTACAGCTGTCAGATTGAATGATTCCTAACCTTGATGCTTACCCTAACCTCACCTCCTTAGTTCTAACCTCACCTTAAAAACCTTCACCTGTCAATCCCTGTGCTGAACCTTTAACTTCGGCTCTGCCAACTGAATATCCACATCTTAAATGATAACAAACTCACCCAGTCAAAGATGTTCCCTGAGCCCCCCTTCCTACTCCTCCACTCTGGCAGACACTACTGTGTGGAGGGCCCCGCCACCGTGGAGAAGGGAGACGGAGATGCTGCCTCCGCATCCATCCTCCCCAGGGGAGAGACACCAAGTGTGGTGAGAAGATCCCACCAGATGGGCCTACCTGTGGAGGATATGAAAGGTTAGGGTTAAGGGCTAGCACTCACTCGTTGCATTTGCATTGTTTTTCATGCGAGTTTGTTTCTAGGTGCAACTTGATCTTACTCAGAGGAATGACTGTGCCAGTTACAGACTTAGTTACAGACCCCACTCTCACACTCGCCCAAGCCAATGGTATGTACCAGATGCTCAGCAGGCTCTGCTCACACTTACTGGCCTGAGGCCAAACCACGACCAACAACATTGGACACTTTATGGAACAAAAAGCCTTTACTATTTCATCCTGGAATATCCAAGGCCTGAGGTCATCTGCCTTTGGCCTGAAGAGCAGAAACCCGGACTTCACCAAAGAAATCGGTAATACAGACATTGTCATCCTGCAAGAAACCTGGTATAGAGGAGACAGACCCACTGGATGCCCTCTAGGTTACAGAGAGCTGGTAGTCCCATCCACCAAACTACCAGGTGTGAAACAGGGAAGGGACTCAGGGGGTATGCTAATTTGGTATAGAGCAGACCTAACTCACTCATTAAATTAATCAAAACAGGAACATTCTACATTTGGCTAGAAATTCAAAAGGAAATTATCCTAACAGAGAAAAATGTCCTCCTGTGTGCTACCTATATCCCCCCACTAGAATCCCCATATTTTAATGAAGACAGCTTCTCCATCCTGGAGGGGGAAATCAATCATTTCCAGGCCCAGGGACGTGTACTAGTCTGTGGCAACCTAAATGCCAGAACCGGACAAGAACCTGACACCCTCAGCACACAGGGGGACAAACACCTGCCTGGCGGTGACAGCATTCCCTCCCCCGTATGCCCCCCTAGGCACAACTATGACAACATAACCAACAAAAACGGGTCACAACTCCTGCAGCTCTGTCGCACGCTGGGTATGTACATAGTCAATGGTAGGCTTCGAGGGGACTCCTATGGTAGGTACACCTATAGCTCATCTCTTGGCAGTAGTACTGTAGACTACTTTATCACTGACCTCAACCCAGAGTCTCTCAGAGCGTTCACAGTCAGCCCACTGACACCCCTATCAGACCACAGCAAAATCAGTCTACCTAAACAGAGCAATACTCAATCATGAGGCATCAAAGCCAAAGGAACTGAGTAACATTAAGAAATGCTATAGATGGAAGGAATGCAGTTTGGAAACCTACCAAAAAACAATTAGGCAACAACAAATTCAATCCCTTTTAGACAATTTCCTGGGTAAAACGTTCCACTGTAATAGTGAAGGTGTAAACTTGGCAGTAGAAAATCTTGACAGTATATTTGACCTCTCAGCTTCCCTATCAAATCGAAAAATCTCAAATAGAAAACCGAAGAAAATTAACAACAATGCCATTTGTTTGATGAAGAATGCAAAAATCTAAGAAAGAAATTGAGAAACCGGTCCAACCAAAAACATAGAGACCCGAGACCCGAACATAGTCTACGCCTTCACTATGGTGAATCACTAAAACAATACAGAAATACACTATGGAAAAAGAAGGAACAGCATGTCAGAAATCAGCTCAATGTAATTGAAGAATCCATAGACTCTAACCACTTCTGGGAAAATTGGAAAACACTAAACAAACAACAACACGAAGAATTATCTATCCAAAATGGAGATGTATGGGTAAACCACTTCTCCAATCTTTTTGGCTCTATAACAAAGAATAAAGACAAAAACATATACATGATCAAATACAGATCTTAGAATCAACTATTAAAGACTACCAGAACCCACTGGATTCTCCAATTACATTGAATGAGTTACAGGGCAAAATAAAAACCCTCCAACCCAAAAAGGCCTGTGGTGTTGATGGTATCCTCAATGAAATGATCAAATATACAGACAACAAATTCCAATTGGCTATACTAAAACTCTTTAACATGATCCTTAGCTCTGGCATCTTCCCCAATATTTGGAACCGAGGACTGATCACCCCAATCCACAAAAATGGAGACAAATTTGACCCCAATAACTACCGTGGAATATGCGTCAACAGTAACCTTGGGAAAATCCTCTGCATTATCATTAACAGCAGACTCGTACACTTCCTCAATGAAAACAATGTACTGAGCAAATGTCAAATTGGCTTTTTACCAAATTACCGTACAACAGACCATGTATTCACCCTGCACACCCTAATTGACAACCAAACAAACCAAAACAAAAGCAAAGTCTTCTCATGCTTTGTTGATTTCAAAAAAGCCTTCGACTCAATTTGGCATGAGGGTCTGCTATACAAACTGATGGAAAGTGGTGTTGGGGGTAAAACATACGACAGCATAAAATCCATGTACACAAACAACAAGTGTGTGGTTAAAATTGGCAAAAAACACACACATTTCTTCACACAGGGTCGTGGGGTTAGACAGTGATGCAGCTTAAGCCCCACCCTCTTCAACATATATATCAACGAACTGGCGCGGGCACTAGAAAAGTCTGCAGCACCCGGCCTCACCCTACTAGAATCTGAAGTCAAATGCCTGCTGTTTGCTGATGATCTGGTGCTTCTGTCACCAACCAAGGAGGGCCTACAGCAGCACCTAGATCTTATGCACAGATTCTGTCAGACCTGGGCCCTGACAGTAAATCTTAGTAAGACCAAAATAATGGTGTTCCAAAAAAGGTCCAGTCACCAGGACCACAAATACAAATTCCATCTAGACACTGTTGCCCTAGAGCACACAAAAAACTATACATACCTTGGCCTAAACATCAGCGCCACAGGTAACTTCCACAAAGCTGTGAACGATCTGAGAGACAAGGCAAGAAGGGCATTCTATGCCATCAAAAGGAACATAAATTTCAACATACCAATTAGGATTTGGCTAAAAATACTTGAATCAGTCATAGAGCCCATTGCCCTTTATGGTTGTGAGGTCCGGGGTCCGCTCACCAACCAAGACTTCACAAAATGGGACAAACACCAAATTGAGACTCTGCACGCAGAATTCTGCAAAAATTTCCTCCGTGTACAACGTAGAACACCAAATAATGCATGCAGAGCAGAATTAGGCCGATACCCACTAATTATCAAAATCCAGAAAAGAGCCGTTAAATTCTATAACCACCTAAAAGGAAGCGATTCCCAAACCTTCCACAACAAAGCCATCACCTACAGAGAGATGAACCTGGAGAAGAGTCCCCTAAGCAAGCTGGTCCTGGGACTCTGTTCACAAACACACCCTACAGAGCCCCAGGACAGCAGCACAATTAGACTCAACCAAATCATGAGAAAACAAAAAGATAATTACTTGACACATTGGAGAGAATTAACAAAAAAACAGAGCAAACTAGAATGCTATTTGGCCCTACACAGAGAGTACACAGCGGCAGAATACCTGACCACTGTGACTGACCCAAAATTAAGGAAAGCTTTGACTATGTACAGACTCAGCGAGCATAGCCTTGCTATTGAGAAAGGCCGCCATAGGCAGACATGGCTCTCAAGAGAAGACAGGCTATGTGTTCACTGCCCACAAAATGAGGTGGATACTGAGCTGCACTTCCTAACCTCCTGCCCAATGTATGACCATATTAGAGAGACATATTTCCCTCAGATTACACAGATCCACAAAGAATTCGAAAACAAATCCAATTTTGAAAAACTCCCATATCTACTGGGTGAAATTCCACAGTGTGCCATCAGAGCAGCAAGATTTGTGACCTGTTGCCACGAGAAAAGGGCAACAAGTGAAGAACACGCACCATTGTAAATACAACCCATATCTATGCTTATTTATTTTATCTTGTGTCCTTAACCATTTGTAGATTGTAAAAACACTGTGTGTATATATATAATATGACATTTGTAATGTCTTTATTGTTTTGAAACTTCTGTATGTGTGATGTCTACTGTTAATTTTTGTTTATTTCACATTATATATTATCTACCTTACTTGCTTTGGCAATGTTAACACATGTTACCCATGCCAATAAAGCCCCTTGAATTGAATTGAATTGAATTGAATTGAAATTGGTGTGACTGAAGCATGTCCTGGCCAAGGAGAAACTCTGGGCCCTTATTTGTTTACGGCCAGGTTATGGTTTAGGAAAACCTCCAGGCCCTTTGCAAGGGAAACCCGGTGGGGTGCAAGGCAAGCTGCTGTCAGTCTACCTGTCCTTGATTGTTTAATCCTGCTTTGAGGAGCAGAGAGAGGAACCCGGTCCATCCGGTCCCAATGACTATTACACTGCATATGGTAAGAACCAGTCTACTGATACAGTAACTCTGTTAAGAACCAGTCATCTAATTAAGTCTGCTTGGTCACACATGAAGAACTGACATAGTGGCAGACAGTGTAATGGTATTATCAGAGTTATGTAAGGTACAGTAGTTACCTGGCTGTGTCACTAGGTCAACTGTAGCCGACTGGAGGAAAGTGGGGCTTCGCTCCAATATCCATACTAGAATTCCATTTAAAAAACATGCCCAATACATTGCTCCATTTGAAGTTGTATGTTAGTGTGGTTATTTGGAATGTAGCCATTCTCTCTCTCCACCATATGGAATTAGAAAGCATTTGATCTAATTCAGTTAATTTAGATTGTATGATAGGCCTATCTACTGTGTTTCTGTTGAGGTTCTAGAATAGACGGCAACCCGAGAAAGTCACTTTAGAATGTTATGCACCAAAGGTGACTCACATCAATAATGTAAGTGAAATGCTGCACTAAGTAAAATATTGCATTAACCCTTGAACTGTCTCTTCTTGAAAAACAATTCACCTTAAAATTCTTATTACTAACAACTGAAATAAGAACTTCCCATAGTTTTTTTTCCAACTTCATGTTTATTTTGGAAATAACAGGAGTTCTACTAGGAGGTTGAGTCAGAAGGTCATACCAGCAATGCCATATTAGAATGGCAATTTGCATAGCATTTGTGACCGACCACCTCGATTTGAAAGTAATTTTTTTATTTTTTACATAGGATAAGAGATTCAGAGCTAGAAAATAGTATATCATACACTGCAGTTGAGGAACAAATGGGAAAGTAATTCTGCTTTTAAAGTTGATAAACATGTAACCACACTTTTGAGAAAATAGACCTTGAATGTTTTGGCAAACCTACAGGAGAGCTCTTCTTTGTCTACACCCATTCAGCATCGTTCACACCCTCTTAACCTCTCTGGCCCACCCGGGACGCAACCGCACCCCCTTCCAACAATAAATGCAAATGCGCTACGCCAAATGCTAATAGCACTCGTTAAAACTCAAACGTTCATTAAAATTCACATACAGGGTAGTCAATTCAAGCTACACTCGTTGTGAATCTAGCCAACGAGTCAGATTTGTAAAATGCTTTTCGGCGAAAGCATGAGTAGCTATTATCTGATAGCAGGCAACACGCCAAAATACCAGAAGGGCACGTAAACAAAGGAATTAGCGTAGCCTTTTGACGAGATTCTTTGTTGGCACTCCTATATGTCCCATAAATATCACAAATGGGTCTTTTTTTTCGATTAAATCGGTCTTTGTGCACCCAAAATGTCAATTTATGAACACCGTCAGATCCAGTAAAAACACATTTATTTAAACGCGACGTTATTTTTTAAAATTAAAAAAGTTGCCTATAAACTTTGACAAAACACTTCAAACTACTTCTGTAATCCAACTTTAGGTATTACTAAACGTTAATAAACGATCAAATTGATCACGGAGCGATCTGTATTCAATAAGCAAGCGTATGGGTAACGTAACTAACTTTTCCGGTTCCATTGTTTACATCTGTGGACTTGACAACCGGATGTGGCTATTACTCAGATGACCAAGGATTTAGTTGAATCGAAATCACAACACTGGCAGCATCATGTGGAAGCTGTTGGAACTGTAATCTCACTCTTAATTATTTTTCCTTCCAATAGACAATACTTGGGGTGGCGGATTGATTTTTTTTCTTCGTCGATTTAGTGACCAGGTTTTCTGGCGATTTTGACCACGGAACTCGTTCTGTTATAGTCACAGACACCATTGAACCAGTTCTAGAAACTTCAGAGTGTTTTCTATGCACACATACTAATCATATGCATATACTATATTCCTGGCATGAGTAGCAGGACGTTGAAATGTTGCGCGATTTTTAACAGAATGTTGAAAAAAGTAGCCCGATCTTTAAGAGGTTTTAAGCCTTCGCCCCACACATCTCTTTAATGATTCACATGTGAGGCCATGTGCAAAATAGTGAGTACGGTAGTTTTCTAACAAAAGATTTCCAGACTAGACGCCGGTTTATACTACTTCTATCTACATGTCTGTATACAGTTGTCGCAGTGACATCATGAACATTCTATTGTCGTCCAACATCAAACATGTCGTTATGAAAAAGTATAAACACACAAGAACAACAGGCTGCATGACATCATGCAGCCTGGGGGTCCGAAATAGAATAACTGGTGTTTTTTACACCAATAAACCCATCTGTTTAAAAATGTATTTCGTATATGTCAATCTAGCAAACCAGGCAACTAAAATGAAATTTTACCCCTTTTTTGTGATATCTAATTGGTAGTTACAGACTTGTCCCCATTGCTGTAACTCCAGTACGGACTCGGGAAGAGGCTAGGGTCGAGAGCCATGCGTCCTCCGAAACATGACCCCGCCAAGCCGCACTGCTTCTTGACACACTGCTCACTTAACCCAGAAGCCAGTCGCACCAATGTGTCAGTGGAAACACTGTACACCTGGCAACCATGTCAGCGTGTATGCGCCCGGCCCATCACAGGAGTCGGTAGAACGCAATGGGACAAAGACGGCTGCAACCCGAATCTGTAGTGACGCCGTTAGCATTGCGATGCAGTACCTTAGAGACCGGGCAACAACCTCTCCCTCAAAGTCTGTGAAACAAAGGAGCTGATCGTGAATTTCAGGAAATGGAGGGCTGAGCAGACCACCATTCACATCGACAGGGCTCTAGCTGAGCGGGGCCGAGAGCTTCAAGTTCCTCTGTGTCAACATCACTAATGATCCATCATGGTCCAAACACACCAACAAAGTTGTGAAGAGGGCACAACAACGCCTCTTCTGTGCAGGAGTCTGAAAAGAATTGTCATGGGCTCTCAGATCCTGAAAAAGTCCTACAGCTGCACCATTGAGAGCATCTTGACTGGCTGCATCACTGCTTTGTATGGAAACTGCTTGGCATCCAACGGCAAGGCGCTACAGAGGGTAGAGAGGATGGCCCAGGTCCTCTATACCAGGCGGTGTCAGAGGAAGGCCCTAAAAATTGTCAGACTCCAGCCACCCAAGTCATAGACTGTTCTCTCTGCTACCACACGGCAAGCAGTACCGATGCTCCACATCTGGAACCAACAGGACTCTGAACAGCTTCTACCCCAAGCCATAAGACTACTAAATAGCTAGTTAAATACAGAAGTTAACCAACTAGCTACCCAGACTATCTGCATTTACCCTTTTTGTGCTAAAAAAATATTGGACAGAAGAGCGCAGTGACTTTCAACATGGCACCGTCATAGGATACCACCTTTCCAGCACACAATGACATTCTAGATGATTCTGTGCTTCCAACGTTGTGGCAAAAGCCCTTTCCTGTTTCAGCATGACAATTTATTTTATTTTAATTTTACTAGGCAGGTCAGTTAAGAACAAATTCTTATTTTCAATGACGGCCTAGTAACAGTGGGTTAACTGCCTGTTCAGGGGCAGAACGACAGATTTGTACCTTGTCAGCTCGGGGATTTGAACTTGCAACCTTTCGGTTACTAGTCCAACGCTCTAACCACTAGGCTACCCTGCCACCCCAATTCCCCAATGCACAAAGCAAGTTCCATACAAAAATGGTTTGTCAAGACTGGTGTGGAAGAATTTGACTGGCCTGCATAGAGCCCTGACCTCAACCCCATCGAACAGCTTTGGGATGAATTGGAATGCCGAAGAGCCAGGCCTAATCGCCCAACATAATTGCCCGACCTCACTAATGCTTGTGGCTGAATGGAAGCAAGTCCCGCAGCAATGCTCCACCATCTAGTGGAAAGCCTTCTCAGAAGAGTGGAGGCTGTAGTAGCAGCAAAGGGGGAACCAACTCCATATTAATGCCCATCATTTTGGAATGAGATGTTCGACCAGTAGGTGACTACTTACTTTTGGTCATGTAGTGTATAACCCTCAATGTACCCTTTGTAAATAACCACTTTATCGTTACTCATTGTGTATCTATTATTACGTTTTACTTTATTTCTCTATTTTCTTTCTCTCTGCATTGTTGGTAATCATTTCAATGTTAACCCACACCTGTTGTTTACGAAGCATGTGACAAATACATTTGATTTGATAGGCGACCTTTCTTAAGGCTAGGCGTCCCGCTAGCGGGACAACTTCTGGTGAAGCTGGAGGGCGCGCAGTTCAAATAAATATTCATAAAAATAACGGATATACAACATTTAGGAACATACAAGTCTTATATTGGTTAAAAGCTTACATTCGTGTTAATCTAACGGCACTGTACGATTTACAATAGCTATTACAGCGAAAGCATGCATGTGGTTGTTTGAGGACGGCGCCCCACATCAAAATATTTTTCCATCAGTTTCATCAATTCACAAATAGCGATTAAATATACTTACTTTTTGAAAATCTTCCTCTGATTTGTCATCCAAAGGGTCCCAGCTACAACATGTTGTCGTTTTGTTAGATAAGATCCTTTTTTATATCCCAAAAAGTCTGTTTAGTTGGCACCATCGATTTGAGTAATCCACTCGTTCAACATGCCAAGATAGGAATCCGAAAATCTTCCCCTAAACTTTGTTTCAACAAGTCAAAATACGTTTCTATTTATGTAATTAAACTATCATATTTTATAAGGAAGGAAGTATGTTCAATAGGAAAACGATATTAGCAGGTGCGTGTCCTCTTCCTCGCGCGCATACACGGATTTCAAAGTCTATCCCTGTGGTAAAGCATATCATTCCTCCTCGTTTTGGAAGAAACAAGCTTGAAACCTTGAACATAGACTACTGACACCCAGTGGAAGCCATAGGAATTGCATCCTGAGAGCTAGATTTCAGAATAACCCTATACTTTCCACTATAAGAGCATGGGCTCTCAAATGGTTGGTTTTTCTTTGGATTTTCTCCTACCATATCTATTGTGTTATAGTCTCCGACATCATGTTAACATTTCTACAACCTTCAAAGTGTCTTCTTTACCAATTATATGCATATCCTGGCTTCAGGGCCCGAGCAACAGGCAGTTTACTTTGGGCATGTCAGTCAGGTGGAAATTGAGAAAAAAGGACAATAGCCCTAACAAGTGTTAAGTCTGAATATTGATGAATTGACCCAATATGTCATGAAATGAGGTTTATTATATATTATAATATAGTGTGTTGTCAACGATTCCATCATGGGGCGGCAGGTAGCCTAGTGGTTAGAGCGTTGGACTAGTAACTGAAAGGTTGCAAGATCAATCCCTGAGCTGACAAGGTAAAAATCTGTTGTTCTGCCCCTGAACAAGGCAGTTAACCCATTGTTCCTAGGCTGTCACTGAAAATAAGTATTTGTTCTCAACTGACTTGCATAGTTAAATAAAGGTTAAAAAAATGCACAGATAGGACTCTAGTAATTATGCTGCAATAGTTTGTGTTGGGGGGCTAGGGTCAGTCTGTTATATCTGGAGTATTTTTCCTGTCTTATCCAGTGAAAATAAACAAACACGTTTACTTTTCTTTTGTTAATCTGCATCAAAACATACGTATTTAGACTCCTTTTGTGTAAAGGTACGAGGCCAGAAACGACTGTATTTCAGCTGCAAACAAAGAGTTTTGGAAATGAGTCTTCCACCCAGCCAATATAGGTCAAGGATGGTCTCGTGCGTAACAGCCGAATACACAACTCTGGAATAACAAATACTTTAGGAAACACGTTCTTACCCTAAAATGATAGTGACACGTTGTTCGTATGCTTTTTCCAATATCATTTACTCTATGTTATTTTGTTCTGTTCTGCACTGCGGTATATCCGGTCAGTTATGGATAATAAAGGACCTTTGATTTATCAATGGCTCTGTGTACTCAGTGTTGTCAATTGGCCGCACTCTGTAGTTTTGGCCGCACTCTGTAGTTTTGGCCGCACTCTGTAGTTTTGTCATCTCAGGCACAGTGGTGTAGACCCATCTACCAATGAGAATGGACATGGTAATTAACCCCACCTTATAGGGCCGGATGGAATGTTTTCTCGAGCAATCAGAGTTTGTGGGCGGAGCATGGTGTGAAGATCTGCCCCTCGGCCACGTAGTTAATCTATTGACGTCAATGCTCCTGGCACGAAGCTGTGTGTGACGGGCTTGACGATTATGTGTGAGACAAAAATCACTCCCCTACAGTGTGTGTGCCTTTGCCTGCTTGGGTACGAAATGTCCCTGAAGTGTATGGCATCTCCCTGTGCACACTAACTTCACACTTTCACAGTGGGTTACAAGATTGCAAGAGTTGAATGCACTCATGACATAAAACTGTATAATTGTGCATCATCAAGAAGGGACATGGCATCATACTGACATTTAGAAACCTACGTGAACTCGTCATCTTTAGGTTGCCATTATGTGTTCTGCCCTGACGTCAACGCACTCAGTAACTGATGGAAGACTATTGATTACTGCACGACCTTTGGCTTCCATGACCTCCAGCCATTGACCTGACCTAATCATATCTACAATGATCAGACTGACATGTTGCATCATATCTTAGAAGGCTATAGTGTAATGTGTATTACCTATGCCCTGTGTGTCTGTGGGTGTGATGTGTGTATGGCCTAGTTAAATAAATGTTTTAAAAAATATATATATTTTTAATGCATATAAAATATTGTGCACAATTAGGCTGTGTGTGTTGTAAGTCTGTGTGTATGTGCGTGCGTGCGTTCATGTGTGAGTATGTACAGTATGTCAAATCAAATCTTTGTGTGTGTAAGCCACCAAGGGGCATCAGAGTGCTTCTGAAGGATTCGTAACCTCTTGGAAGTAACCTACTGCTGGAGATTATTTGAGAACCAGGGAAGGAGCCTATCACGACGAAGTGTCTCCTCATAAAACAGGAAAACAGACTCACTAAACATTTCTGACACTCAGCCAACTCTCAAGATTCCTTCAAGATAAACAGATATTATTTTCTGCTCTATTCTTATGCATCACATTCCAAGGTTTTGGCTACACTCTGAAAACAGCACGTGTCTTTTTGACAACTTGGCATGAAAAGAGTGCATGGTTTAGTCAAACTCAACTTTTTAAATCTACTTTAATACAGCCAGCTAACGAAACACATTGTTGTATTAACGTTGTCAGGAGTGTGAACAGATTTGAATGCGTTTAAAGAACAGAGATTGATGAGGAACAAAGAGATTAACATGAATCAAACAAACTCTCAGCAAAGCTCTCAGTCTCTCTCAATTCAGTCAATTTCAATTCAAGGCGCTTTATTGGCATGGGAAACATATGTTAACAATGTCAAACAATCTCTCTCTTGCGCGAACACACACACACACAATATGACCGGCGGAGAGTGAGAGAGAGAACAAACACCATTGTAAATACAACCCATATTTATGTTTATTTATTTTGCCTTTTGTACTTCAACTATTTGCATATTGTTACAACACTGTACATAGTCGTAATATAATATTTCAAATGCTTATATTCTTTTGTGAGTGTAATGTTTACTGTTAATTTGATTGTTTTTCACTTTTGGTTATTATCTATTTCACTTGTTTTGGCAATGTAAACATATGTTTCCCATGGCAATAATGTCCTTTGAATTGAATTGAGAGGAGGAGCGGTCTTTGAATTTGAATCCGTCCCCCTTTCGGTTTCCTACCCCAACCCCCGAGAGAGAGAGAGAGGGGGGGGGGAGTGGAAAGGAAACGGAAAAGACGAAACACACACAATCCTCCTAATTTCAAAACCCTGGACTGTGCAGAAGAAAAGACAACTCGCTGAAAGAAATTACACTTCTAACCACCTATTGACAAATAAATCTACCCTCCCTTTTACTTTTCCGTTTTTTCTGTCCTTATTATCAGTTGGTGGTAGATTGAACTCCCCTGCTCTACTCAGTAAAAGGTCCCAGTGTTCGCTGGAGCAGAGATGCCCCCCCAGCCGGAGGTGAGCACACATTTCCGGGACTTCCTCAAGAGTTTTCTCGGCATCATCCGAATTCTCCAAATCCTATTCGGAGCTGGACTATGGGTCACAATCGCCGCCAACAAATACGAAGGCTCCATCCACTTCGTCCTGTTAGTGGCAGTCCTCTTCTGGCTCCTCACCCTCGCCGCCTTCTTCATCACTCTCCTGGACAAGAAGGACCTCGTCCCCATTTTAGGAGGGGACCGGTGGTTGCTTAGCAATGTTCTTCACGACATCGCGGCTGCGGTACTTTATCTACCGGTGATCGGCGTCATGATCTACAAAACGGAGCGCTACGCATACTGCAACCTGGAGCAATACAAACACAACTGTCTGTATAAAGTCTACCTGGCTGCCACTGTGTTCGCATGTCTGGCCGCTGTGGTGTATCTTGTCTCCGCGGTGTATATGGGCTGTAGGAAGTGCCGGGGTGAGCAGACGGTGGTTTGAGAGAGAAGGGAGGACACAGGGGAACAGAGTGAGGGATAGGGCAGAGGACTGGTGGAGGGAGGCAAGAGCTTTCCCTGGATAGGGGAGAGGACACGGGTGGAGATGGGGTATTTTTATGTCCTCCAAAACTGAGTGTCTTCTTGGCTCAAACTCCTACAGGTTTGTCCATATTCTGTTCCGTAATTTAATGTCAGTATCATTTCAGTAGCTTACCAAAGTATATATTTTATATTTTTATCTGTGTGTTTTTTTGTTGGACTATAATAATTTTTGGTAGGCCTAGTCCAGTGTTTTTGTTTTGACTGGCAACAACATTCCAAAGCTCTGAGATGTCCAGGCATGGGCGTGTTATCTGTGCCTTTTAAAAACAAATACCTGATGCTTTTCAGCCTACAACAAGCTGTAATAGCAAGGACATGAGATTATATGCCTTTGATATGAAAATAACTACACCATATTTGTTGCTAATGTTTTTAAGTGTTCTTTTAGCAAGAATGAATCCTTGTCTATATCAAAAACAAAACCAAGTCTGTTCCTAATTAAAGTGTCCTTCATGTTAAGACCAAATGTTGATGCATTAAAACTAATATCAGGGTTCTTTTCTTTGGTAATATCACTGTCATTAATGCCGGAGCTGAGTACCAGCATCTCAAATGTTCTGCTGCTTGAGCTTCTGTTCCTATTATAGAATATTAGCTCAAAAGCATTATGGAGCTCCTGAACCTACATATAAAGTGTACTGGCACACATAATGAGTACCGGAACCTATTTCAGTCCAAGTCAAGCATTGCCTACAGTAGTCCTGTTTGTTTCCAATAATAACAATTTCCAGAGTTTTTTTCTAATCTGAAAAGTATGCCTCTGCAAACTCTGTCTGGCCCTACTTATGTGTGTGTGTCTATGTGAGTGTGTGTGTTGAAGTGCAGATGATGGTGTTGGTTTCCCAAACGAGAGCCAGATTGGGGTGGGGAGCCCAGACGAACTGGCTTAACCAATCAGCAGGGGTGGCTGGGATGCCACACAGCCACATGAAAGACAGAAGAGTGTGTGCCTTTACTCTGTAATCACTTCCCCTGTGACTGGAATTGTGTATGTGTATGTATTTATGTGATTATTGTTATATCTGTGAGTGTGTGTGTGTGTGTGTGTGTGTGTGTGTGTGTGTGTGTGTGTGTGTGTGTGACAGAGAGAGAGATGAAGATCATAGTGATTGGGAAAGTGGCAGTTCTTACAGGAATTAACTGTGGGGGTTTAGGGTGTGGAGGGGAGGGGAGGGGAGGGGGAGGGAAGAGAAGGGTTGTTGATTAGTGATTTAGAAGTGGTCTGCAGGGAGACGAGATGAGTAGTGGTCTATTCCTGGGAAACACACATTTCCTGCTAACTTCCTCCTCAGGAGAGAAAAAAGAAACAAAGCACGACAATGAAGCAGAAATAAATCCAGCCACAGAGTTTATGACACAGCCTAAACCTAGTGGACCCATGTTCTGTGCTGAGCCAGAGAGACATGAAGGAAGAGATGTGAAAATGTTGGAACAGGACCATGTTCTGTGCTGAGCCAGAGAGACATGAAAGAAGGGAGGGATGTAGGAAGCGATATTAATATTGTGGAACAGGACCCATGTTCTGTGCTGAGCCAGAGAGGCAAAAAGCAAGGGAGGAAGGAAGCATTGTGAAAATGTTGGTTTCTGAGCCCTGAGTAGACTGGAGGACACAAAACACAAGATGGAATCGTAAGGCTAATGTTGAACAGATGCATTGAAGGGATAAAGTAAATCTATGTATGTATGTATGTATGTATGTATGTATGTATGTATGTATGTATGTATGTATGTATGTATGTATGTATGTATGTATGTACGTACGTATGTATGTACGTATGTATGTGAGAGAGAGATACATACATAAGTGATGGGTCTGCAACACAGGCCAAGCAAACAGCTCAGATAGAAAGTAGATCCTTCCCTCCTCAATAAGACCTGCTAACTCCACCCCTCCTGCGCTCACAACTTCAATCAGTAACAAATACTTCTCATTTGATACTCTTTCCAAAAGTACAGTTATGTGAATATGATTTGTTTTTGGGGAAGCTGACAGCTAAGCTTATGTTGCATAAAGGAGTTGTCATTTTCTCTCTAGTCAGAACCAGATATTTTGACTCAACCGTGTATGGACTGAATGTAAGAGCAGACACTGTACCTAAGAGCGTCTGCCAAGGAACTATGTGTAATGTGTGTCGGAGCTGCTGCCTAGTGTTTAAGAACATGGGTGAGTGAGAGAGAGAGAGAGAGAGAGAAAGAAAGAGAGCTATTGGACAGATGTGGAATAGAGTGAGATTGTGTTTTACCATCTTAACGAAGAAATAAAGTGAGTAGGGGGAGGTAGGACAGAGATGGAGGGAAAGGAAGAAAGATGGGGACGAGAGAGAGAGAGAGAGAGTGTGAGGAAAATATAAAGAGTGAAAGAGAATGAGCGAGTGAGAGCATTGGGATAGAGAGAAACCCTGGGAGAAGGGCACTTCAACACATATAAAGCCAGACAGATTAGTTAAGAGTGCCAGCCCAGTGATATTTACTCTGGCTACTCAACCAGAGAGACATTTCCTGTATGGACTCAAACTGGACTAGAGTAGACTGGGCGAGACCAGTTAACACTTCAATGGTCTCTCTCTATCTCTCTCAATTAAATTCAATTCAAAGGGGTTAGGAACATATGTTTACATTCCCAAAGCAAGTCAAATAGATAATAAAAATGAACAGTAAACATTACACTCACAAATGTCCCAAAGGAATAGAGACATTTTAAATGTCATGTTATGGCTGAACAGTGCCTTCCATAAGTATTCAGACCCCTTGACTTTTTCCACATTTTGTTAGGTTACAGCCATATTCTAAAATGGATAACAAAAAAAGCTCAGCAATCTACACACAATACCCCATAATGATATTTTTGCAAATGTATTAAGAATAAAAAACTGAAATACCTTTTTTTACATAAGTATTCAGACCCTTTGCTATGAGACTCAAAATTGAGCTCAGGTGCATCCTGTTTCCTTTGATCATCCTTGAGATGTTTCTACAACTTGATTGGAGTCCACCTGTGGTAAATTCAATTGATTGGACAAGATTTGGAAAGGCACACACCTGTGTATATAAGGTCCCACAGTTGAGTGCATGTCAGAGCAATAACCATGCATGAGGTTGAAGGAATTGTCCGTAGAGCTCCGAGACAGGATTGTGTCAAGGCACAGATCTGTGGTAGGATACCAATTGTTTTTTTTACATCATTTAAGGTCCCCAAGAACACAGTTGCCTCCATCATTCTTGGAAGAAGTTTGGAACCACCAAACTCTTCCTAGAGCTGGCCAAACTGAGCAAATGGGGGAGAAGGACCTTATTTACAATGACGGCCTACACCTTCCAAACCCGGACGATGCTGGGCTAAGTGCACTGCCCTGTGGGACTCCCAATCACGGCCAGTTGTGATACAGCCTGGATTCAAACCAGGGTGTCTGTAGTAACGCCTCAAGCACTGAGATGCAGTGCCTTAGCCCGCTGTGCCAATCAGGATCTCAACAAAGCAGCAGGTAGCCTAGTGGTTAGAGTGTTGAGCCAGTAACTGAAAGGTTGCAAGATCCAATCCCTGAGCTGACAAGTTAAAAATCTGTCTTTCTTCCCCTGAACAAGGCAGTTAACCCACTGTTCCTAGGCTGTCATTCTACCCCTGAACAAGGCACTTAACCTATTGTTCCTAGGCTGTCATTGTAAATGAGAGTTTGTTCTTAACTGACTTGCCTAGTTAAAGCAAAAATCAACAAGGCATGAGAAGATTTCGTCTTTGTTTGTTTGTCAATTAGGGTGTGCAGGGTGAATATGTGTTATGTTGTACAGTAAATATAGCCATTTGGAAATTTGATCAGGTGTAGAAGGGGAATAAACTGATCTGTGGGAGTGTGGCTGGGGTTTGTTTGGGGAGGTGTCGACTGGTTGGGGTGGGGATGTGTCTCTCTCTCCATGTCCCTATTACCTGTCTTTTTTCTATCTGTCTCTCCCTGTCTGTCTCTCTCAAACCCCTAAAAATGAGTGCAGAGTGAAACAAGTCCTAAAGGATAGGGAGAGACAGTGAAGTACTGTATCATACAAAACAATACTGTTGCTATGGACTGACATCAACTAGCTGAATGACTGATAGGGATGTGTTGTTGGCCATTTTCTGCCAAGAAATCTAAAACGGACTTCATCATTCCAAATGGCCCACAATGACTCGACTGTGATTCACAGCTATAATTACATCACGGGCAGGCTTTCTGATTCAGAGTGGTTGGGTTAAATGCAGAAGACACATTACGGTTGAATGCATTCAGTTTTGCAACTGACTAGGTACCCCCTTTCCCTTTCAGTATCTTCAAGTACATGAACAAAGTGCCGTCTGTCTTTCTATTTGGGAATTTCTGTGCCCATATTAACAAATCATACCCAGAGTAGAGTAGGCCCTCATCCTAGATCAGCTGTACCTGGGTCTGTACAGAAGAAAAAACAACTCTGACAAATTTGACACTTCTAACCACCTATTAAGAAATCTACCCTCCTTTTTTTCTATCTTTTATTTGAGTCGGTGTTAGATTGAAATCCCCAGCTCTACTCAGTAAAAGGACCCAGTGTTCTCCAGAGCAGAGATTCCCCCCCCGCCCCAAACATTTCCCAGGACTTCCTCAAGACTTTTCTCAGCTTCATCTAAATCCTATTCGGAGCTGGACATTGGGTTACAATTGCCGCCAACAAATACGAAGGCTCCATCCACTTGGTCTTGTTTGTGGCAGTCCTCTTTCTGGCTCCTCACCCTCGCCGCCTTCTTCATCACTCTCCTGGATAAGCAGGACCTCGTCCTCATCTTGGGAGGGCAACCTAATTCATTACATGGCGGTCGCGGTGCTGTATCTACCAGTGACTGGCGACATGATATAGAAGACCAAGCGGTACGCACACTGCAACCTAGAGCAATGTATAAAGTCTACCTGGCTGCCAACGTGCTCGCATCGTGGTGTATCTTGTCTCGGCGGTGTATGTGGGCTGTAGGAAGTGCCGGGGCGAGAAGACGGTGGTTTGAGAGAGAGAGGGGAGGACAGAGGGGACAGAGGAGTAAGGGATGGGGGACTAGGGGAGGGAGGCAGGAGGTCTCATATGGGAGAGGAGGGGAGGGGGGTATTTTCTGTACCCCAAAGATAAGGGAGTGTCCTCTTGTCTTCTTGGCTCAAATTCCTATTGGTTTGTCCATATTTTGTTCTGTAATTTAATGTCAGTATTAATTTATTAACTTATCAAAGTATATATTTTAGTGTGTTTTTTAAAATATGGCAGCAAGCTATCAACCAAAAACCTTTAAAAAATAGCAGTTTTTTTGGGGGGGGCGTGACTATAATAATTTTTGGTAGGCCTCGTCCAGTGTTTTTGTTTTGACTGGCAACAACATTCCAATGCTCTGAGAAGTCGTCAGGACATGGGCGTATTATCTGTGCCTTTACAAACACACCACTTGTGTTTTGCAGCCTACAACAATTTGTAATGGCAAGGACATGAGATTACATACCTTTGATATGAAAATAACTACACCAAATTTGTTGGCAAGAAAGAATCCATGTCTATATCAAAAACAGAACCAAATCTGTTCCTAATTATTCCTGAAATGTCCTCCATGTTAAGGCCAAATGTATTAAAACCAATGACACTAAACACCAGAGACCGGGTTCTCTTCTTCGGTAATAACACCCTCATTAATTAACATTCTACATTTGACATTTTTTGTCCTTTAGTAGACGCGACTTACAGTTAATGCATTCATCTTACGATAGCTCTGTGGGACAACCACATATCACAGACAAGAGACCTGAAGTGGCAGAACGGAGTGCTCGGGTTGGGGTGTGGAGTTTGATCATAGCCTGAAGGTAGGGAGGGGCAGTTCCTCTTGCTGATCCGTCAGAAAGCACCATGGTCTTGTAGTGGATGCAAGCTTCGACTGGAAGCCAGTGGTTGTACAGAGGAGTGGGTGACATGAGAGAACTTGAGAAGGTTCAAAACCAGGCGGGCTGCAGCATTCTGGATAAGTTGCAGGGGTTTGATGGCACAAGAGGAGAACCCAGCCAACAACGAGTTGCGGTAGTTCAGATGGGAGAGGACAAGTGCCTGGATTAGGAATTGTGCTGCTTCCTGTGTGAGGTAGGGTCATACTCTACTGATGTTGTGGAGCATGAACCTGCAGGAGCGAGTCACTGCTTTGATTTTTGCAGAGAACGACAGGGTGTTGTCTAGGGTCACGTGAAGGTTATTTACGCTTTGGGAGGGCGACACTGTGGAGCTGTCAACCACTGGTGGAGAGGTTTTTGAGCAGGCAGGCAGGCCTCCCCGGGAGGAAGAGCAGCTCTGTCTTGTCGAGGTTGAGCTTGAGGTGGTGGGCTGACATCCAAGTTGAGATATCTGCCAGGCACGCAGAGATGCGTGTCGCCAACTGGGTGTCAGAAGGAGGGAAGGAGAAAAGTAGTTGATTGTCATCCTCACAGAAATGATAGGAGAGACAATGTGAGGATATGACTTGGTATATAGAGGGAAGAGGAGAGAGACTAGAACCAGGGGACACCAGTAGCGACAGTACGTAGTGCAGACACAGATACTCTCCACGTCAAGTGGTAGGAGCGGCCGGCCAGGTAGGATGCAGTCCAAGAGTGTGCAGCGCCTGAGACGCGCAGCCTTGAGAGGGTGGAGAGGAGGACCTGATGGTTCACGTGTCGAAGGCAGTGGATAGATCTAGGAGGATGAGAACAGAGGAGAGAGAGTCAGCTCTGGCAGTGCAGAGAGCCTCCGCGACACAGAGGAGAGAGAGTCAGCTCTGGCAGTGAGGAGAGTCTCCGTGACACAGAGGAGAGAGAGTCAGCTCTGGCAGTGAGGAGAGCCTCCGTGACACAGAGGAGAGAGAGTCAGCTATGGCAGTGCGGAGAGCCTCCGTGACACAGAGGAGAGAGAGTCAGCTATGGCAGTGCGGAGAGCCTCCGTGACACAGAGGAGAGAGAGTCAGCTATGGCAGTGCGGAGAGCCTCCGTGACACAGAGGAGAGAGAGTCAGCTATGGCAGTGCAGAGAGCCTCCGTGACACAGAGGAGAGAGAGTCAGCTCTGGCAGTGCGGAGAGCCTCCGTGACACAGAGGAGAGAGAGTCAGCTATGGCAGTGCGGAGAGCCTCCGTGACACAGAGGAGAGAGATTCAGCTCTGGCAGTGCAGAGAGCCTCCGTGACACAGAGGAGAGAGATTCAGCTCTGGCAGTGAGGAGAGCCTCCGTGACACAGAGGAGAGAGAGTCAGCTCTGGCAGTGCAGAGAGCCTCCGTGACACAGAGGAGAGAGATTCAGCTCTGGCAGTGAGGAGAGCCTCCGTGACACAGAGGAGAGAGAGTCAGCTCTGGCAGTGCAGAGAGCCTCCGTGACACAGAGGAGAGAGATTCAGCTCTGGCAGTGAGGAGAGCCTCCGTGACACAGAGGAGAGAGAGTCAGCTCTGGCAGTGCAGAGAGCCTCCGTGACACAGAGGAGAGAGAGTCAGCTCTGGCAGTGAGGAGAGCCTCCGTGACACAGAGGAGAGAGAGTCAGCTCTGGCAGTGAGGAGAGCCTCCGTGACACAGAGGAGAGAGAGTCAGCTCTGGCAGTGAGGAGAGCCTCCGTGACACAGAGGAGAGAGAGTCAGCTCTGGCAGTGAGGAGAGCCTCTGTGACACAGTGGAGTCTCATTTGAGTGACCCGTCTTGAAGGCTGTCTGGTTAGGGTCAAGAAAATCATTCTGAGAGAGATGGCGATAGAGTTGATCCTAGACAGCATGTTCAAGTGTTTTGAATAGAAAAGAAAGAAGGGATACAGGTCAATCGTTTTTGACACCAGATGAGTCGAGAGTTGGTTTCTTTTGAGGAGGTGAGCAACTTGGCCAATTTTGAAGTCAGAGGGGACGTAGCCAGTAGTCAGGGATGCGTTGATGAGGGAAGTGAGGACTGGGAGAAGGTCTCCAGTGATGGTCTGGAGAAGGGAGGAGGGGATGGGGTTGAACGGGAAGATTGTCGGGCAGCCAGACCTCACTCGTCGCAGGATGTCATCTGGAGAGAGAGGGGAGAAAGAGCTCAAGGTGTAGGGTAGTTCTGTGTGAGTGAGATCAGTGGGCTCAATCGCTGGGATGCCACTGAAGAGTTGTGCCTTTACTCTGTAATCACTGCCTCTGTGTTTGGAACTGTGTATGTGTGTGATTATTGTTGTATCTGTGTGTGTGTGTGTGTGTGTGTGTGTGTGTGTGTGTGTGTGTGTGTGTGTGTGTGTGTGTGTGTGTGTGTGTGTGTGTGTGTGTGTGTGTGTGTGTGTGTGTGTGTGTGAGAAAGAGACACGGAGAGGACAGCAACACAATTACACTCAACCAAATCACGAGAAAACTGAAAGTGAATTACTTACACTTTGGAAAGAATTAATAAAAAAACAGTGCAAACTAGAATGCTAGTTGGCCCTAAACAGAGAGTACGCAGTTGCAGAATACCTGACCACTGTGACTGACCCAAAATGAAGGAAAGATTTGACTATGTACAGACTCAGTGAGCATAGCCTTGCTATTGGGAGGGGGAGAAGGGTTGATGATTAGTGATGTAGAAGTGGTCTGCAGGGAGATGTCTGTCTGCGTATTTCAAAGACATGGCATATGAGGGTGCAATGAGATACCCGATACTCTTCTCGTCAATCGTCTTCAAATCCATTTTGACTTTTAACGGTAAACCAATCCTCCAGCATTAACACAATGGAAAGGTCAAATTATTTATTATCTAAATGCTGAAAGTGCGTGGGCGACGGAGAGAAACTGTTGGTGCAGTTTGAGGCCATGTGGTGGAGAGTGATACGGGCGCTGGAGATGGGGGTGTGAGCAGGTGTGTCCGGGCAGGGCTGATGTTGTGCATGTTTGTATGCATCTGTATTGTTATCATTTTGGATGTGCATATTTTGTGTTATAAAAAATCAGTTATCACAAATAAAATATTTTATAAAAGGAAATAACACATTGTGAATGTGAATCAGTGGTGTGAGCAGGTGGCTGATGTGGCCAAAACCAATGGTATATTCCTGGAAACACACATTTCCTGCTAACTTACTCCTCAGAGAGAAAAAAGAAACAAAGCACAACAATGAAGCAGAAATAAATCCAGCCACAGAGTTTATGATACAGCCTAAACCTAGTGGACCCATGTTCTGTGCTGAGCAAGAGAGACATGAAGGAAGAGTTGTGAAAATGTTGGAACAGGACCATGTTCTGTGCTGAGCCAGAGAGACATGAAGGAAGAGATGTGAAAATGTTGGAACATGACCATGTTCTGTGCTGAGCCAGAGAGACATGAAGGAAGAGATGTGACAATGTTGGAACATGACCCATGTTCTGTGCTGAGTCAGAGAGACATGAAGGAAGGGAGGGATGTACGAAGCGATATGTATTTTTCTGTCTGGTTCCTCTATCGAGTTTCTCCCTATCTGTCTCTCAAATCCCTGGACACTAGTGCAGAGTAAAGCAAGTCCTAAATGACAGGGAGAGACCGTGAAGTACTGTCTTACAAAAAAATATTGGAATAAAACATCATAGATACTATGGACTGACATCAATTAGCTGAATGACTGATAGGAATGTCTTGTCAGCCATTTTCTGCCAAGAAATCTGAAACGGACTTCATCAGTCAAAATGGCCCATAATGACTAAATAATGATTCACAGCTATAATTACATCACTGGCAGGCTTTCTTCAAGAGCATGAACAAAGTGCCATCTACCTCTCTCTTTGGGAATGTCTGTGTCTAGTTACAGAGCGTATTCAGAGTAAGAGTGCTGATCTAGGATCAGACGCTTTATGAATATGTGCGTCCTGCTTTAATTTTTGCTTGAAAGCAGGAATCAGGAGGATAGAATTATGGTCAGATTTGCCAAATGGAGGGCAGTGGGGAGCTATGTACGGGTGTTTGTGTGTGAAGTAAAGTCTATACAGGACTCGCTTGGTGTGGTCTATACAGGACTCGCTTGGTGTGGTCTATACAGGACTCGCTTGGTGTGGTCTATACAGGACTCGCTTGGTGTGGTCAATACAGGACTCGCTTGGTGTGGTCTATACAGGACTCGCTTGGTGTGGTCTATACAGGACTATACAGGACTCTTGGTGTGGTCTATACAGGACTCGCTTGGTGTGGTCTATACAGGATACAGGACTCGCTTGGTGTGGTCTATACAGGACTCGCTTGGTGTGGTCTATACAGGACTCGCTTGGTGTGGTCTATACAGGACTATACAGGACTCTCTTGGTGTGGTCTATACAGGACTATACAGGACTCTCTTGGTGTGGTCTATACAGGACTCGCTTGGTGTGGTCTATACAGGACTCGCTTGGTGTGGTCTATACAGGACTCTCTTGGTGTGGTCTATACAGGACTCTTGGTGTGGTCTATACAGGTGTGGTCTATACAGGACTCTCTTGGTGTGGTCTATACAGGACTCGCTTGGTGTGGTCTATACAGGACTCGCTTGGTGTGGTCTATACAGGACTCGCTTGGTGTGGTCTATACAGGACTCTCTTGGACTGTGGTCTATACAGGACTCTCTTGGTGGGTCTATACAGGACTCGCTTGGTGTGGTCTATACAGGACTCGCTTGGTGTGGTCTATACAGGACTCTCTTGGTGTGGTCTATACAGGACTCGCTTGGTGTGGTCTATACAGGACTCGCTTGGTGTGGTCTATACAGGACTCGCTTGGTGTGGTCTATACAGGACTCTCTTGGTGTGGTCTATACAGGACTCTCTTGGTGTGGTCTATACAGGACTCGCTTGGTGTGGTCTATACAGGACTCGCTTGGTGGTCTATACAGGACTGGTGTGGTCTATACAGGACTCGCTTGGTGTGGTCTATACAGGACTCTCTTGGTGTGGTCTATACAGGACTCTCTTGGTGTGGTCTATACAGGACTCGCTTGGTGTGGTCTATACAGGACTCGCTTGGTGTGGTCTATACAGGACTCGCTTGGTGTGGTCTATACAGGACTCGCTTGGTGTGGTCTATACAGGACTCTCTTGGTGTGGTCTATACAGGACTCTCTGGTGTGGTCTATACAGGACTCGCTTGGTGTGGTCTATACAGGACTGGGTGTGGTCTATACAGGACTCGCTTGGTGTGGTCTATACAGGACTCGCTTGGTGTGGTCTATACAGGACTCGCTTGGTGTGGTCTATACAGGACTCGCTTGGTGTGGTCTATACAGGACTCGGTGTTGGTGTGGTCTATACAGGACTCTCTTGGTGTGGTCTATACAGGACTCTCTTGGTGTGGTCTATACAGGACTCGCTTGGTGTGGTCTATACAGGACTCGCTTGGTGTGGTCTATACAGGACTCGCTTGGTGTGGTCTATACAGGACTCTCTTGGTGTGGTCTATACAGGACTCTCTTGGTGTGGTCTATACAGGACTCTCTTACAGGACTGTGGTGGTCTATACAGGACTCGCTTGGTGTGGTCTATACAGGACTCGCTTGGTGTGGTCTATACAGGACTCGCTTGGTGTGGTCTATACAGGACTCGCTTGGTGTGGTCTATACAGGACTCGCTCTATACAGGACTGTGTGGTCTATACAGGACTCTCTTGGTGTGGTCTATACAGGACTCTCTTGGTGTGGTCTATACAGGACTCGCTTGGTGTGGTCTATACAGGACTGGTGGTCTATACAGGACTCTCTTGGTGTGGTCTATACAGGACTCGCTTGGTGTGGTCTATACAGGACTCGCTTGGTGTGGTCTATACATACAGGACTCTATACAGGACTTGGTGTGGTCTATACAGGACTCGCTTGGTGTGGTCTATACAGGACTCGCTTGGTGTGGTCTATACAGGACTCGCTTGGTGTGGTCTATACAGGACTCGCTTGGTGTGGTCTATACAGGACTCTATACAGGACTCTCTTGGTGTGGTCTATACAGGACTCTCTTGGTGTGGTCTATACAGGACTCTCTTGGTGTGGTCTATACAGGACTCTCTTGGTGTGGTCTATACAGGACTCGCTTGGTGTGGTCTATACAGGACTCGCTTGGTGTGGTCTATACAGGACTCGCTTGGTGTGGTCTATACAGGACTCTCTTGGTGTGGTCTATACAGGACTCTCTTGGTGTGGTGGTCTATACAGGACTCGCTTGGTGTGGTCTATGGTGTGGTCTATAGGACTCTCTTGGTGTGGTCTATACAGACTCTCTTGGTGTGGTCAGGACTATACAGGACTCTTGGTGTGGTCTATACAGGACTCGTTGGTGTGGTCTATACAGGACTCTCTTGGTGTGGTCTATACAGTGGTGTGGTCTATACAGGACTCGCTTGGTGTGGTCTATACAGGACTCTCTTGGTGTGGTCTATACAGGACTCTCTTGGTGTGGTCTATACAGGACTCTCTTGGTGTGGTCTATACAGGACTCTCTTGGTGTGGTCTATACAGGTGTGGTCTATACAGGACTCGGTGTGGTCTATGGTGTGGTCTATACAGGACTCGGTGTGGTCTATGGTGTGGTCTATACAGGACTCTCTTGGTGTGGTCTATACAGGACTCGCTTGGTGTGGTCTATACAGGACTCGCTTGGTGGACTGGTGGTCTATACAGGACTCTCTTGGTGTGGTCTATACAGGACTCGCTTGGTGTGGTCTATACAGGACTCGGTGTGGTCTATACAGGACTCGCTTGGTGTGGTCTATACAGGACTCGCTTGGTGTGGTCTATACAGGACTCTTGGTGTGGTCTATACAGGACTCTCTGGGTGTGGTCTATACAGGGACTCTCTTGGTGTGGTCTATACAGGACTCTCTTGGTGTGGTCTATACAGGACTCTCTTGGTGTGGTCTATACAGGACTCGCTTGGTGTGGTCTATACAGGACTCGCTTGGTGTGGTCTATACAGGACTCGCTTGGTGTGGTCTATACAGGACTCTCTTGGTGTGGTCTATACAGGACTCTCTTGGTGTGGTCTATACAGGACTCTTGGTGTGGTCTATACAGGACTCTCTTGGTGTGGTCTATACAGGACTCTCTTGGTGTGGTCTATACAGGACTCGGGTGTGGTCTATACAGGACTCGCTTGGTGTGGTCTATACAGGACTCGCTTGGTGTGGTCTATACAGGACTCGCTTGGTGTGGTCTATACAGGACTCTCTTGGTGTGGTCTATACAGGACTCTTGGTGTGGTCTTGGTGTGGTCTATACAGGACTCTCTTGGTGTGGTCTATACAGGACTCGCTTGGTGTGGTCTATACAGGACTCTCTTGGTGTGGTCTATACAGGACTCTCTTGGTGTGGTCTAGGACTCTCTTGGTGTGGTCTATACAGGACTCGCTTGGTGTGGTCTATACAGGACTCTCTTGGTGTGGTCTATACAGGACTCGCTTGGTGTGGTCTATACAGGACTCGCTTGGTGTGGTCTATACAGGACTCGCTTGGTGTGGTCTATACAGGACTCTCTTGGTGTGGTCTATACAGGACTCTCTATGGACTCTCTTGTGTGGTCTATACAGGACTCGCTTGGTGTGGTCTATACAGGACTCTCTTGGTGTGGTCTATACAGGACTCTCTTGGTGTGGTCTATACAGGACTCTCTTGGTGTGGTCTATACAGGACTCGCTTGGTGTGGTCTATACAGGACTCGCTTGGTGTGGTCTATACAGGACTCGACTCGCTTGGTGTGGTCTATACAGGACTCGCTTGGTGTGGTCTATACAGGACTCGCTTGGTGTGGTCTATACAGGACTCTCTTGGTGTGGTCTATACAGGACTCTCTTGGTGTGGTCTATACAGGACTCTCTCTTGGTGTGGTCTATACAGGACTGTGGTCTATACAGGACTCTCTTGGTGTGGTCTATACAGGACTCTCTTGGTGTGGTCTATACAGGACTCGCTTGGTGTGGTCTATACAGGACTCGCTTGGTGTGGTCTATACAGGACTCGCTTGGTGTGGTCTATACAGGACTCGCTTGGTGTGGTCTATACAGGACTGTGGTGTGGTCTATACAGGACTCGCTTGGTGTGGTCTACACAGGACTCTCTTGGTGTGGTCTATACAGGACTCGCTTGGTGTGGTCTATACAGGACTCGCTTGGTGTGGTCTATACAGGACTCTCTTGGTGTGGTCTATACAGGACTCGCTTGGTGTGGTCTATACAGGACTCGCTTGGTGTGGTCTATACAGGACTCTCTTGGTGTGGTCTATACAGGACTCTCTGGTCTATACAGGACTCGCTTGGTGTGGTCTATACAGGACTCTCTTGGTGTGGTCTATACAGGACTCTCTTGGTGTGGTCTATACAGGACTCTCTTGGTGTGGTCTATACAGGACTCGCTTGGTGTGGTCTATACAGGACTCTCTTGGTGTGGTCTATACAGGACTCTCTTGGTGTGGTCTATACAGGACTCTCTTGGTGTGGTCTATACAGGACTCTCTTGGTGTGGTCTATACAGGACTCGCTTGGTGTGGTCTATACAGGACTCTCTTGGTGTGGTCTATACAGGACTCGCTTGGTGTGGTCTATACAGGACTCGCTTGGTGTGGTCTATACAGGACTCTCTTGGTGTGGTCTATACAGGACTCTCTTGGTGTGGTCTATACAGGACTCTCTTGGTGTGGTCTATACAGGTCTATACAGGACTCTCTTGGTGTGGTCTATACAGGACTCGCTTGGTGTGGTCTATACAGGACTCGCTTGGTGTGGTCTATACAGGACTCGCTTGGTGTGGTCTATACAGGACTCTCTTGGTGTGGTCTATACAGGACTCGCTTGGTGTGGTCTATACAGGACTCTCTTGGTGTGGTCTATACAGGACTCTCTTGGTGTGGTCTATACAGGACTCGCTTGGTGTGGTCTATACAGGACTCTCTTGGTGTGGTCTATACAGGACTCGCTTGGTGTGGTCTATACAGGACTCGCTTGGTGTGGTCTATACAGGACTCTTGGTGTGGTCTATACAGGACTCTTGGTGTGGTCTATACAGGACTCTTGGTGTGGTCTATACAGGACTCTCTCTGTGGTCTTGGACTGGTGGTCTATACAGGACTCGGACTGTGGTGTGGTCTATACAGGACTGTGTGGTCTATACAGGACTCTTGGTGTGGTCTTGGTGTGGTCTATACAGGACTCTCTTGGTGTCATCTATACAGGACTCTATACAGGACTCTCTTGGTGTGGTCTATACAGGACTCTCTTGGTGTGGTCTATACAGGACTCGCTTGGTGTGGTCTATACAGGACTCTCTTGGTGTGGTCTATACAGGACTCGGTGTGGTCTATACAGGACTCTCTTGGTGTGGTCTATACAGGACTCTCTTGGTGTGGTCTATACAGGACTCTCTTGGTGTGGTCTATACAGGACTCTCTTGGTGTGGTCTATACAGGACTCTCTTGGTGGTCTATACAGGACTCTATACAGGACTCGCTTGGTGTGGTCTATACAGGACTCTCTTGGTGTGGTCTATACAGGACTCTCTTGGTGTGGTCTATACAGGACTCGCTTGGTGTGGTCTATACAGGACTCTCTTGGTGTGGTCTATACAGGACTCTTGGTGTGGTCTTGGTGTGGTCTATACAGGACTCGCTTGGTGTGGTCTATACAGGACTCGCTTGGTGTGGTCTATACAGGACTCTCTTGGTGTGGTCTATACAGGACTCGCTTGGTGTGGTCTATACAGGACTCGTTGGTGTGGTCTATACAGGACTCTTGGTGTGGTCTATACAGGACTCTTGGTGTGGTCTATACAGGACTTTGGTGTGGTCTATACAGGACTCTCTTGGTGTGGTCTTGGTGTACAGGACTCTTGGTGTGGTCTTGGGACTCGCTGTGTGGTCTATACAGGACTCTCTTGGTGTGGTCTATACAGGACTCGCTTGGTGTGGTCTATACAGGACTCTTGGTGTGGTCTTGGTGTGGTGTGGTCTATACAGGACTCTCTTGGTGTGGTCTATACAGGACTCTCTTGGTGTGGTCTATACAGGACTCTCTTGGTGTGGTCTATACAGGACTCTCTTGGTGTGGTCTATACAGGACTCTCTTGGTGTGGTCTATACAGGACTCGCTTGGTGTGGTCTATACAGGACTCTCTTGGTGTGGTCTATACAGGACTCTCTTGGTGTGGTCTATACAGGACTCGCTTGGTGTGGTCTATACAGGACTCGCTTGGTGTGGTCTATACAGGACTCTCTTGGTGTGGTCTATACAGGACTCGCTTGGTGTGGTCTATACAGGACTCTCTTGGTGTGGTCTATACAGGACTCTCTTGGTGTGGTCTATACAGGACTCTCTTGGTGTGGTCTATACAGGACTGTGGTCTATACAGGACTCTCTTGGTGTGGTCTATACAGGACTCTCTTGGTGTGGTCTATACAGGACTCGCTTGGTGTGGTCTATACAGGACTCGCTTGGTGTGGTCTATACAGGACTCGCTTGGTGTGGTCTATACAGGACTCTCTTGGTGTGGTCTATACAGGACTCTCTTGGTGTGGTCTATACAGGACTCTCTTGGTGTGGTCTATACAGGACTCTCTTGGTGTGGTCTATACAGGACTCGCTTGGTGTGGTCTATACAGGACTCGCTTGGTGTGGTCTATACAGGACTCGCTTGGTGTGGTCTATACAGGACTCTCTTGGTGTGGTCTATACAGGACTCGCTTGGTGTGGTCTATACAGGACTCTCTTGGTGGTGTGTCTATACAGGACTCGCTTGGTGTGGTCTATACAGGACTCGCTTGGTGTGGACTCTATACAGGACTCTCTTGGTGTGGTCTATACAGGACTCGCTTGGTGTGGTCTATACAGGACTCTCTTGGTGTGGTCTATACAGGACTCTTGGTGTGGTCTTGGACTGTGGTCTATACAGGACTCGCTTGGTGTGGTCTATACAGGACTCTTGGTGTGGTCTATACAGGACTCTCTTGTGTGGTCTATACAGGACTCTCTTGGTGTGGTCTATACAGGACTCTCTTGGTGTGGTCTATACAGGACTCGCTTGGTGTGGTCTATACAGGACTCGCTTGTGGTCTATACAGGACTGTGGTCTATACAGGACTCTCTTGGTGTGGTCTATACAGGACTCTCTTGGTGTGGTCTATACAGGACTCTCTTGGTGTGGTCTATACAGGACTCTCTTGGTGTGGTCTATACAGGACTCTCTTGGTGTGGTCTATACAGGACTCTATACAGGACTTGGTGTGGTCTATACAGGACTCTCTTGGTGTGGTCTATACAGGACTCTCTTGGTGTGGTCTATACAGGACTCTCTTGGTGTGGTCTATACAGGACTCTCTTGGTGTGGTCTATACAGGACTCTCTTGGTGTGGTCTATACAGGACTACAGGACTCTCTTGGTGTGGTCTATACAGGACTCTCTTGGTGTGGTCTATACAGGACTCTCTTGGTGTGGTCTATACAGGACTCGCTTGGTGTGGTCTATACAGGACTCTCTTGGTGTGGTCTATACAGGACTGTTGGTGTGGTCTATACAGGACTCGCTTGGTGTGGTCTATACAGGACTCGCTTGGTGTGGTCTATACAGGACTCGCTTGGTGTGGTCTATACAGGACTCGCTTGGTGTGGTCTATACAGGACTCGCTTGGTGTGGTCTATACAGGACTCGCTTGGTGTGGTCTATACAGGACTCTCTTGGTGTGGTCTATACAGGACTCTCTTCTATACAGGTGTGTGGTCTATACAGGACTCTCTTGGTGTGGTCTATACAGGACTCTCTTGGTGTGGTCTATACAGGACTCTCTTGGTGTGGTCTATACAGGACTCGCTTGGTGTGGTCTATACAGGACTCGCTTGGTGTGGTCTATACAGGACTCTCTTGGTGTGGTCTATACAGGACTCTCTTGGTGTGGTCTATACAGGACTCTCTTGGTGTGGTCTATACAGGACTCTTGGTGTGGTCTATGGACTGTGGGTCTATACAGGACTCTCTTGGTGTGGTCTATACAGGACTCTCTTGGTGTGGTCTATACAGGACTCTTGGTGTGGTCTTGGTGTGGTCTATACAGGACTCTCTTGGTGTGGTCTATACAGGACTCGCTTGGTGTGGTCTATACAGGACTCGCTTGGTGTGGTCTATACAGGACTCGCTTGGTGTGGTCTATACAGGACTCTCTTGGTGTGGTCTATACAGGACTCTCTTGGTGTGGTCTATACAGGACTCGCTTGGTGTGGTCTATACAGGACTCTCTTGGTGTGGTCTATACAGGACTCTCTTGGTGTGGTCTATACAGGACTCTCTTGGTGTGGTCTATACAGGACTCAGGACTTGGTGTGGTCTATACAGGACTCGCTTGGTGTGGTCTATACAGGACTCGCTTGGTGTGGTCTATACAGGACTCTCTTGGTGTGGTCTATACAGGACTCTCTTGGTGTGGTCTATACAGGACTCTCTTGGTGTGGTCTATACAGGACTCTCTTGGTGTGGTCTATACAGGACTCTCTTGGTGTGGTCTATACAGCTTGGTGTGGTCTATACAGGACTCGCTTGGTGTGGTCTATACAGGACTCGCTTGGTGTGGTCTATACAGGACTCTCTTGGTGTGGTCTATACAGGACTCTCTTGGTGTGGTCTATACAGGACTCTCTTTCTCAACTCTTTTGACCGACAAAGTATTCCATTAAATGTAAAAACCATTCAAGCCCTCAACTCTCCACCTCGAAGTGAGTTCCACTGAGTTTTTTCATTGTTCGTCTCTAATCTGGGCCTGATTTTAGACCTGGGATATGAGGTGGGTGCAATTAATTATCAACTAGAACAGAAAACCAGCAGGCTCCAGAGCTCGTAAGGTCAGAATTGAATACCCCTGCACTAGAGCATCAAACAGGCTGTGATGAGGGTTGACTAATAGTTAGCATGTTCCTATCCTGTATGCCACTCTGTTTCTGCTAATATTTGGCATATCCCTAGCCTGGATGCCACTCTGTTTCTGCTAATATTTGGCATATCCCTAGCCTGGATGCCAGTCTGTTTCTGCTAATAGTTAGCATATCCCTAGCCTAGATGCTAGTGTTTCTGATTCAGCCCACTCCTCTGTCATTGTCATGTTTGAATATAGGGATATGGAGCTTCCTCCTGCCGTTACCAAGAGACTGTCCTACCCAATAATGGTGGCACCAACCTCCTGTGCTGGGGTCACTTCTAAGGGCCTGTATTAGTGATAGAGGCCAGATCCAGTTGTGATTAAATCTTTAGGTAAGGGAAAGGGAGAAGCAGACAATGTGTGAAACATACTGTACCAAATGTTTATTTATCTCATTCTCACATTTCTCATTCAATTTTTCCGTGATTCTTATCAATGAGACAATTACAAGAGCAACATCGAGTATTTAGTCATTAATACAAAGCACAGGAGGCGGCTGAGGGGAGGACTGCTCATAATAATGTCTGGAATGGCGTGAATGGAATGGTATCAAACACATGGAAATCATGTGTTTGATGTGTTCGATTACCATTCCATTGATTCTGTTCCAGACATTACTATGAGCCCATCCTCCCCAACTAAGGTGCCATCAACCTCCTGTGATACAAAGTGTTCCTCCCAAAAAATGTGTATCCTTCATTTTTCCCAGTTCACTAAATATTACAAGAAATGACAGATATAGTTGGTGTTCAAACTACCTCAGATAGCTTTGAAAGGAGCTATATATAATGCTGTAGTGCTCTGGGGCATTGGGATTGTCTGTTGGCGTTGCTATGCATGACACCACAAACATTTCAGTGTTGGGGACCGAGGACGTGATCTCCATGGAGACCATCTCTTTCAGTTCCACCTGGAACCACAGAGAAGATGATGTTGTCCTATGACACTGATCTAAGGTCAGTTTGTTAGTTTTACTCCCTTCCACCAACCCAAAGGGTCAAGATTTGGGTCAGGTAAGCTGATTCTAGATCTGTGACATAACCAATTAGCCTGTACATTGACCAGATCCTCTTTGGGATAAATTAACATTATTCATTAGTTAACTCAATATAACTATATATAACATCGGGAAAGTACATCATTTTGAATTTGAGTCATTTCGCAGATGTTCTTATCCAGAGTGACTTACAGGAGCAATTATGGTTAGGTGCCTTGGTCAAGGACACATTGAGAGATTTTTTAACCTAGTCGGCTCGGGATTCGAACCAGTGACCTTTTGGTTAAAAGCCCTGAGCTCTTATCCACTAGACTGCTTGCCGCCCTACAGCAGCAAAGAAGATGCAATTTCTTGTTCTATGAAACTGGGCTGTCTGCATGAATCAAGATCGAGTTAGCCCACTGATGATAAAACCTAATCAGTCTGGATCTTAAGGTGTCAGGCTAGGTAACACATTAGGCAAGCATAGTTCAGTGAACTAGTTACACTACATACACACCTCCACTGGGTAACTGGCTGGATCCACCATCCTGTTAAAACTACTACTGTGGTAGAACTCAAACTGGTAGGTGAACTTCCCGAAGCCCTCTCTGAAAATGGACGGAATCTTGTGGGCCAGGAATTCCAGGCTCACGTTGCCCTTCTTGAGGTAGACGCACCAGAATTCGATCTCCATCTCGTCCCTCTTGGTGATCACGGCACTAGAGTCCTCAAAGGAAGTGATCACGTTTCTGAAGATTAGGTTGTCCTCTTCCTCCTAAAAAGCAACATATTTTGCTTTAATTGATGATCACTGTCAGAGTGATATAAATGGCAAAGATCTGGTTGAAATAATACGTCAAATATGTAATACTGTGCTGATATAGGATCAGATTTCCATTTTTGATCATAATGAATATGATTATAGGAACAGGGAGGATCTGATCCTGGATAGGCACTTATTTTTGTGAATAAAAGTCCAGACCTGCAGCTGGGTACCGCAGCTGGCTGCTATTGGAGCTCAGGCTGCAGGACGGGTCATTAAGACGCAGGTGGTCCTCAGAGACCCACGATGGAGGCCTTCTCCACAGCCACCGTCATGCTGGTCTCGTTGCAGACCACATTTGCTTTGGAAACAGTCACAAAAACGAGGATACGAGAGGATGCTATGCTTGTCAGAGAGTAGAGATCTGCTCGGGCAGTTTAACATTACACAGATTCACAAACCAGATGAGCATTGCGTTTGCACCAGTAGGCCGTTTTCTCAGTTGGCCTGCCACATGTAGTAGGGAGTGTTGTTGTTTGTGGTTGGGTAGCAACAGGTTCCGTTGTTTGGGGTTGGGTAGCAACAGGTTCCATCATTTGTACCATGGTTGTGGCTTTGGTTACTGTAGGACACAGCCCTGAAAATATAAATTGAAACATGTGCAACAGATGATTTAAATTGTCAAAAGAACACTTTCTGATTTATACATCATTTCCATTAAATGTATTAATGTATTATTTATTTTAGTAGGTAATGCAAAAACTTTAAATTGTGTTATTCCTTTACTGACCTGATAACAGAATGATCAGGAACACTGTGTTTTTCCATGGCTTCACACTGTGTAAAGGAAGGGAGAAACAATTCATCAAAGCTGCTTTTCTGGACTAAAGGCCAACATTGACATTTGGAATGTTATTATTAAGTATTTCGGGATGTCTTACACATTTTAAAATTCATTTTATGTTTCTCGAAGCTCACTCCCCATACCAGTAGTCGCGCAAGACAATTACGTCATCAAAGATGGCTTCCCACTACCAGAGATGTGCAGTGAGCTTCCGGAAAATTTGGATATAAATATTTATTTGACCGTGGTTCACACATTTTACAATCAGAGTGGACTGGCAAGGTGTTCCTCATAATAGATGTGCCTCCGGTGACTGGATTTGTTTTTCAGAAAAATACCACAGACCTGGGATGTTTAATTTGCTGGGTTCGTCAATTAGTATTCAATGACTAAGAACCAGTGCATTGTAATAAAAGTGTACGTTGTTCGAAGGAGTGAAAAAGGCTATGATACAGTATGGTAGCGGCGTTTGTTAGATCTACATTCAAATTACTTTTGAGTATAATGGTGACAATAACCACATTTCATTCCAACCATTTCATACAGATGAATTACCTGACACATTAAAAAGTCACAACAAATTTGTTTGCTCGAAATGGTGGGATCTTTTTGTGTTGGTAGCCTGTGAGCGGTTGGTTCAAGTGCATATGCCATGGCCAGAGTGGACACATTTGTTATTTAACAAAACAGTTTGAGACCAAACCATCAGTGGATTTGAAAATGATGGAAAACCATTTAACTTTTTCACTTAACCATTTAACTTTTTTAGTGGCAAAAGTTATTTTTATGTGCACTACGTCACCACTCAAAGCCTTTTACCCGCAATAAGTCTGTTTGGTGGGTAAATGCACATATTGTTTTAAGCAGATTTGAGAATATTTGGAAGACAATCTTTCGCAAATTGGATTTACAACCCTTAAATCACGTGAAATACCCTTCTTTTACGCTGCTGCGGCTCCCTGTTCATCTATGCATAGTCACTTTAACTATACATTCATGTGCATATTACCTCGACGAACCGGTGTCCCCGCACATTGATTCTACGGTACCACCTGTATATAGCCTCGCTACTGTTATTTTCACTGTCATTTTACTGTTTCCTTTTTTCTTATCTATTGTTTAACTAATATATATATTTTCTTTTAACTTAAATTGCACTATTGGTTAGAGCCTGTATTCAGCATTACCACACCTGCATACCACTGCTGGCTTGCTTCTGAAGCTAAGCAGGGTTGGTCCTGGTCAGTCCCTGGATGGGAGACCAGATGCTGCTGGAAGTGGTGTTGGAGGGCCAGTAGGAGGCACTCTTTCCCCTGGTCTAAAAAAAATATCCCAATGCCCCAGGGCAGTGATTGGGGACATTGCCCTATGTAGGGTGCCGTCTTTCGGATGGGACGTTAAACGGGTGTCCTGACTCTCTGAGGTCATTAAAGATCCCATGGCACTTTTCGTAAGAGTAGGGGTGTTAACCGAGGTGTCCTGGTTAAATTCCCAATCTGGCCCTCAAACCATCACAGTCACCTAATAATCCCCAGTTTACAATTGCCTCATTCATCCCCCTGTAACTATTCCCCAGGTTGTTGCTGCAAATGAGAATGTGTTCTCAGTCAACTTACCTGGTAAAATAACAAAAATAAATTTGGCGCACGTGACAAATACACTTTGATTTAATACACCCATGCAATATATTTAGACTATTTTAGCTGGGCTTGCTAGTAGAGCATTACACTCTGTGAATAATAGTACACTGTAGACTAGGGTGAAACAGAGGTTGAGTTCCTGCCCAACTGCGTTGCAGACGCATGCCAGATCTTACCACGCGCGGATAGGTATTTAACATATGAGCTAACCACATCATATTGCAAAATCTGATGCCCGACTGCACTGTCGTTGACGTGGCATGCAACCAATGGGTGATGCAACGCCTGCAAATCCATGGGCAGGAACTCGACCAGAGTTTCTAAAAATGACTAATGTGAGAAATCATGCAATGTGACTGACAAAAACAATAAAACACCAACATTTCTATCAAATCTTACAGTAGTGCATATACACTTACAGCATAACTGTTTTTATTGTGATGGAATTGTCCTTGAAGTACCTGGATTATCAATGGTATTGATTCATCATGTTAATTATGTTCTGGTGCCATTTGGACAATTTAAAGTATCGATTGGGGACTTATTTGTAGAGGAATGTAACAGTTTCTGGGTGATTTGTGATGATTTATTTGCGCTTCCCATTGACAGTGTTTTTGTATTTTAATGTGTTCATACATACATATATTCATACATATGTACAGCACCAGTTAAACGTTTGGACAACCTACACATTTTTCTTTATTTTTACTATTTTCTACGTTGTAAAATAATAGTGAAGACATCAAAACAATGAAATAACACACATGGAATCATGTAGTAACCCAAAAAGTGCTAGACAAATCAAAATAGATATTATATTTGAGATTCTTCAAAGTAGCCACCCTTTGCCTTGATGACAGCGTTGCACACTCTTGGCATTCTCTCAACCAGCTTCATGAGGTAGTCACCTGGAACATCAGTCCATGAAACTCTGGAATTAGGTCTCCACATTTTTTACTGGTACTGTAGATATAGTTATAGTTTTGGTATAATGGCTATTTTTTGTAAGTGAGACCTAGTTTTTAATATGTCTTCCCTGTTAAAATAAAGGCTAAATAAAAAAACAATTATAATACAATAAATAAAAATATGAATAATGTAGTGTTAATTTTCCTGGTGGATCCAGAATGAACACCCCATGCTGATGAGGATGATGATAATGATGAAGAGGATGATGATGATAATTATAATTGTATGAAAATAGCGTTACAGTTACGTTCCCTAAAATGTTTTTTGAAAAATCTTCAGCATTTGATATTCTAACTCATTCGACTCCACTGTATTGCAATATCAGAAGACTGTAATTGTGCTTTCTGCCACATAGGGTTCTGCAAGCGTCACGTCACAGGGAATAAGAACGTTCACTTATTCATCTACTGCAGTGGAGGCTGGTGGGAGGAGCTATAGAAGGATAGGCTCGTAATTTCTGGAATGGAATAAATGGAATATGACGTTTGATTCCGTTCCAGCCATTACAATGAGCCCATTCTCCTATTGCCCATTCTCCTATCCTATTCCATTCTCCTATCCCATTCCATTCTCCAGCCTTCACTTGTATACTTTACAACTATATTGATTTGAATTGTATTGTATTGATGTTTAATATAATATAGTATTGCTTGTGTGACAGAGTGTGAATGGTCCTTGCCCCACACAAAGACAGAGTGCAAATGGTTTTAGTCAATTACCGATCAGCCACTGTCCATTGTGAGCATTGTTGGAAGTTGATAACGCAGATTGTCAACTTTGAGCATACAGTATATGGGCTCTGACCTTTCTTGGGTTGGGGCCGTGTAGCAGGAACTCTATATATGGGCATAGGGCTGTGTAGCATGAACTCTTTATATGGGCATACGGCCGTGACAGCCGCTTTGCACACCTGCTCATTGAAATTCATACACAGTTTTCATCAGAAAATGCTAACATTTGGTCTACCAAACCAAAGTATGGAATGCAGTTACTCCTAAGAGTCACAAGGCGACCGGAAACATGGCCGAATACAAACAGTGTAGCTATTCCCTCTGCAAGGCAATTAAATAAGCTAAGCGTCAGTATAGAGACAAAGTAGAGTCGCGATTCAACGGCTCAGACACGAGAGGTATGTGGCAGGATCTATAGTCAATCACGACCTACAAAAAGAATACCAGCCCGTTGCGGGCTCCGATGTCTTGCTCCCAGACAAACTAAACAACTTCTTTGCTCGCTTTGACGACAATAAAATGCCACCGACAAGGCCCGCTACCAAAACCTGTGGGCTCTCCTTCACCGCAGCCAACGTGAGTAAAACATTTAAACGTGTTAACCCTCGCAAGGCTGCTGGCCCAGACGGCTTCCCCAGCTTCATCCTCAGAGCATGTGCAGATTAGATGGCTGGTGTGTTTACGGACATGTTCAATCAATCCCTATCCCAGTCTGCTGTTCCCACACGCTTCAAGAGGGCCACCATTGTTCCTGTTCCCAAGATGGCTAAGGTAACTGAGCTAAACGATTATCGCCCCCTAGCACTCACTTCTGTCATCATGAAGTGCTTTGAGAGACTAGTCAAGGATTATATCACCTCCACCCTACCTGACACCATAGACCCTCTCAAATTTGCTGACCGCCCCAACAGGTCCATAGACAACGCAATAGCAATCACACTGCACACTGCCCTAACCCATCTGGACAAGAGGAATACCTATGTAAGAATGCTGTTCATCTACAACAGCTCAGCATTTAACACCATAGTACCCTCCAAACTCATCATCAAGCTGGGTCTCGACCCCGCCCTGTGCAACTGGATCCGGGACTTCCTGACGTGCCGCCCCCAGGTGGTGAAGGTAGGAAACAACATTTTGTTTTACATTTTTTAACCTTTATTTAACCAGGCAAGTCAGTTAAGAACAAATTCTTATTTTCAATGATGGCCTGTCACTGACCCTCAACCCTGGAGCCCCATAAGGGTGTGTGCTCAGCCCTCTCCTGTATTCCCTGTTCACATACGACTGCATGGCCATGCACTCCTCTACCTCAATCATCAAGTTACAGATGACAGAACAGTTGTGGGCTTGATCACCAACAATGACGAGACAGCCTACAGGGAGGAAGTGAGGGCACTCAGAGTGTGGTGTCAGAAACACCCTCTCACTCAACATCAACAAAACAAAGGAGATGATCGTGGACTTCAGGAAACAGCAGAGGGAGCACTCCCCTATCCACATCAACATAACAGTAGTGGAGAAGGTGGAAAGTTAAGTTCCTGGGCATACACATCATAGACAAATTGGAATGGTCCACCCACACAGACAGTGTGGTGAAGAAGGCGCAACAGCGCAGAAACTGGTACGGAAACTGCACCGCCCTCAACTGCAAGGCTATCAGGAGGGTGGTGCGGTCTGCACAACATATCACCAGGGGCAAACTACATGTCCTCCATGACACATACACCACCCGATGTCACAGGAAGGCCAAGATCATCAAGGACAACAATCACCCGAGCCACTGCCGAGTCACTTTAAACAATGACACTAAATAATGCCACTTTAATAATGTTTACATATCTTACATTACTCATATAACATGTACAGTATATACTGTATTTTATACCATCTACTTCACCTTGTGTCACGTTCTGACCATCGTTCGTGTGTGTTTTCCTTGTTTTAGTGTTGGTCAGGACGTGAGCTGGGTGGGCATTCTATGTTGTGTGTCTGGTTTGTCCATTTCTATGTTAGGCCCTATATGGTTCTCAATCAGAGGCAGGTGTTAGTCATTGTCTCTGATTGGGAACCATATTTAGGCAGCCTGTTTTGTGTTGGGTTTTGTGGGTGATTGTTCCTGTCTTTGTGTTTGTGGCACCAGATAGGACTGTTTTTTTTGTGGGTTTTTTTTTTTGCACGTTTTGTAGATTGTAGTACTTTCATCTTTATTAAAGATGCACAAAACTAACCACGTTGCATTTTGGTCCGCCTCTCTTTCCCCACAAAAAAACCATTACAGAATCACCCACCAACCAAGGACCAAGCGGCGTGGTAAACAGGCAGCAGGAGAAGCGACAGGTGCAGCAGGAGCAACAGCAGCAGCAGTGGGAGAGGCTGCACTATTTGGAAGAATGGACTTGGGAGGAGATCCTTGACGGGAAAGGACCCTGGGCAGAGCCAGGGGAATATTGCTGCCCCAAAGCCGAGCTGGAGGCAGCGAAAGCAGAGAGGCAGCATTATGAGGAGCTAGCACAGCAGAGCAGCTGGAAGCCCGAGAGGCACCCACAAAAATGTCTTGGGGGGAGGCACAGGGAGAGTGTGGCAGAGTCAGGAGCCAGACCTGAGCCAACTCCTCCTGTTAACAGTAAGGAGCCATGGATGTTAGCGGAGCTATCGGCGAAGCTGAGGGCTGAGTCTGAGAGGGTCGAGGAGTTATTGGACAGAATGGAGGAGAGTGAACGGATGGGAGATGAGGAGACACTCGAGGAGGTGTTAATAGAATTGGGGGAGTGTGAAGAGAGAGAGGAGTTGATTTGGCGTAGTATGCAAGGAATTCGCCCTCAGGTGTGTGTGTCCCCAGCCCGGTACCACCAGTGCCCGCACCAGGCTGTCTCTCCGTCCCATCAACACAGGTACTCCCGCCTGTCCAGCGCTACCAGAGTTTCAGCCCCTCAGTCCAGAGGCGCCAGCGCCCCTCAGTCCAGAGGCGCCAGCGCCCCTCAGTCCAGAGGCGCCAGCGCCCCTCAGTCCAGCGCCGCCTGAGCTACCCGTCTGCCCAGCGCCGCCTGAGCTACCCGTCTGCCCAGCGCCGCCTGAGCTACCCGTCTGCCCAGCGCCGCCTGAGCTACCCGTCTGAACCAGCGCCGCCAGTCTGCCCAGCGCCGCCAGTCTGCCCAGCGCCGCCAGTCTGCCCAGCGCCGCCAGTCTGCCCAGCGCCGCCAGTCTGCCCAGCGCCGCCAGATCCACCAGTCTGCCAGAACTGCCAGTCTGCCAGGATCCACCAGAACTGCCAGGATCCGCCAGGATCTTCCAGATCCACCAGGATCCGTCAGTCAGCCAGGGTCTGCCGGAACCGCCAGTCAGCCAGGATCTGCCAGAACCACCAGCCAGCCAGGATCTGCTCGATTCATCAACCTGCCTGTGCTGCCCCTCAGTCCGGAGCTGCCCCTCAGTCCAGTGTGGCCCGTTGTTAGGGTTCCTAGGCCAAGGTTAGCAGCGAGGGTCGCCACTCAAGGGACGCTAAGGAGGGGGACTAAGACAATTATGGAGTGGGGTCCAGCGCCAGAGCCGCCACCGCGGACAGATGCCCACCCAGACCCTCTCCTATAGGTTTAGGTTGTGCGTTCGGAGTCCGCACCTTGGGGGGGGACCATCGTTCGTGTGTGTTTTCCTTGTTTTAGTGTTGGTCAGGACGTGAGCTGGGTGGGCATTCTATGTTGTGTGTCTGGTTTGTCCATTTCTATGTTAGGCCTGATATGGTTCTCAATCAGAGGCAGGTGTTAGTCATTGTCTCTGATTGGGAACCATATTTAGGTAGCCTGTTTTGTGTTGGGTTTTGTGGGTGATTGTTCCTGTGTTTGTGGCACCAGATAGGACTGTTTTGTTTTTTGCACGTTTCTTGTTTTGTAGATTGTAGTACTTTCATCTTTATTAAAGATGCACAAAACTAACCACGCTCCATTTTGGTCCGCCTCTCTTTCCCCACAAGAAAACCATTACACCTGGCCTATGCAGCTCGGCCATATATTTATATGTACATATTCTCATCCACCCTTTTAGATTTGTGTGTATTAGGTAGTTGTTGGGAGATTGTTAGATTAGTTTTAGATATTACTGCACTGTTAACTAGAAGCACAAGCATTTTGCAAGACTCGCATTAACATTGCTAACCATGTGTATGTGACCAATACGATTTGATTGCAACAGTTGTTTTGTAAGAGTTTGAGTAAAATGTTCAATATATTTCTTTAAACATTCGGTGTTGAGTGCTTAGTCTTTTACCGTTGACATGTTCTGGGTCTTTTAGAGACCTTTTTAAGGAACATCCGGTACTGCTGATAGGTCTACGCATGGTATCTCCATCTTTTGTAAAAAAAAATACTTTATCAGCTACAACAGATAGTTAGGCTGTCGCTCTGTCTCTTTCTGTTTCTCAACCTCTCTCTCTCTGCCGCCCCCCTTATCTCACATTCTGTCAATCTCTCTCTTCCGTCTCTCAATTCCATATAAATTAAATTTCAATTTAAGGGCTTTTTAGGCATGAGAAAAATATGTTAACTTTGGCAAAGTCTCTCTCTCTGCACGAGAAACATGTGTTAACATTGCAAGTGAGGTAGCTAATATACAAAAGTGAAATGAACAGTAAACATGACATGTACAGAAGTCTCAAAAGAATAAAGACATTACAAATGTCATATTATAAATATATATACAGTGTTGTAACAATGTACAAATGGTTAAAGGACACAAGGGAAAATAAATAAGCATAAACATGGGTTGTATTTACAATGGTGTTTGTTCTTCACTGTGATGACACACTGAAATTTCACCCAGTAGATATGAGTTTATCAAAATTGGGTTGGTTTTCGAATTCTTTGTGGATCTGTGTAATCTGAGCGAAATATGTCTCTCTAATATGGTCATACATTGGTTAGGAGGTGCAGCTCAGTTTCCACCTCATTTTGTGGGCAGTGAGCACAAAGCCTGTCTTCTCGAGAGCCATGCCATATTTTTGCAGAATTCTACATGCAGAGTCTCAATTTGGTGTTTGTCCCATTTTGTGCAATCTTGTTTGCTGAGCGGACCCCAGACCTCACAACCATAAAGGGCAATGGGTTCTATGACTGATTCAAGTATTTTTTAGCCAGATCCTAATTGGTATGTTGAATTTTATGTTCCTTTTGATGGCATAGAATGCCCTTCTTGCCTTGTCTCTCAGATCGTTCACAGCTTTGTGGAAGTTACCCGTGGCGCTGATGTTTAGGCCAAGGTATGTACAGTTTTTTGTGTGCTCTAGGGCAACAGTGTCTAGATGGAATTTGTATTTGTGGTCCTGGCGACTGGACCTTTTTTGGAACACCATTACTTTTGGTCTTACTGAGATTTTACTGTCAGGGCCCAGGTCTGGCAGAATCTGTGCATACGATCTAGGTGCTGCTGTAGGCCCTCCTTGGTTGGTGACAGAAGCACCAGATCATCAGCAAATAGTAGACATTTGACTTCAGATTCTAGTAGGGTGAGGCTGGGTGCTGCAGACTTTTCTAGTGCCCGCGCCAATTCGTTGATATATATGTTGAAGAGGGTGGGGCTCAAAGCATCCTTGTCTCACCCCAAGGCCCTGTGGGAAGACATTTGTGTGTTTTTTGCCAATTTTAACCGCACACTTGTTTGTGTACATGGATTTTATAATGTCGTATGTTTTACCCCCAACACCACTTTCCATCTATTTGTATAGTAGACCCTTGTGCTAAATTTAGTTGAAGGCTTTTTTTGAAATCAACAAAGCATGAGAAGACTTTGCCTTTGTTTTGGTTTATTTGGTTGTCAATTAGGGTGTGCAGGGTGAATACATGGTCTGTTGTACGATAATTTGGTAAAAAGCCAATTTGACATTTGGTCAGTACATTGTTTTCATCGAGGAAATGTACGAGTCCGCTGTTAATGATAATGCAGAAGATTTTCTCAAGGTTGCTGTTGACGCATATCCCACGGTAGTAATTGGGGTCAAATTTGTCTCCACTTTTGTGGATTGGGGTGATCAGTCGTTGATTCCAAATATTGGGGAAGATGCCAAAGCTAAGGATGATGTTAAAGAGTTGTAGTATAGCCAATTGGAATTTGTTGTCTGTATATTTGATCATTTCATTAACCTCTCTGGGATATGTTAGATGCTAGCGTCCCACCTGGCCAAAAGCCAGGGAAAATGCAGAGTGCCAAATTCAAATAAATTACTATAAAAATCAAACTTTCATTAAATCACACATGTAAGATACCAAATTAAACATTTCAAACTACTTTTGTAATACAACTTTAGGTATTTTTTTACGTAAATAATCGATAAAATTGAAGATGGGATGATCTGTGTTCAATACAGGAGGAAAACAAACTGTAGCGAGCTTTCTGGTCACGCGCCTCTAACAGTACCCTTCAAGTGACCCTTGTTCAAAATGGCCGTACTTCTTCATTACACAAAGTAAAAACCTCCACCAATTTCTAAAGACTGTTGTCATCCAGTGGAAACATTAGGAACTGCAAGAAGGTCCCTTAGAAATCTGGATTCCCAATGAAACCCCATTGAAAAGAGAGTCACCTCAAAAAAATAAAAAATCTGAATGGTTTGTCCTCGTGTTTTCGCCTGCTAAGTTCTGTTATACTCACAGACATAATTTAAGCAGTTTTCGGAACTTCAGAGTGTTTTCTATCCAAATCTACTAATAATATGCATATCTTATCTTCTGGGGATGAGTAGCAGGCAGTTGAATTTGGGCATGCATTTCATCCGGACATGAAAATACTGCCTCCTGTCACCAAGAAGTTAAGGATACCATCAACACCACATACCTCTCTCTCTCTCTCTCTCTCTCTCTCTCTCTCTCTCTCTCTCTCTCTCTCTCTCTCTCTCTCTCTCTCTCTCTCAACCAGATTAAGGTTTGTCAGTTTCTCTCCTCCAGTCTGTAACACATTCCTACCATCTGTTGGGGTTGGCAGGCAGGCATGGAGGGAGGGGGGTGGAGGCAGGGAGGAGGAAGCTGTGGTATTGCTAAGCCTTCTATAAATAGCCCATACCCCACATTCAGCCAGCAAGTCAGTCAGTCACTAACCTACCTAGCACAGGAGGCTACTGAGGGGAGGACGGCTGTACTTGATACCTTTTCATGTATTTTCTTTCTCCCTCTCTCTTTTACATTGTTATTTCTCTCTCTCTCTCTCTCTCTCTCTCTTTACATTGTTCTTTCTCTCTCTCTCTCTCTCTCTCTTTACATTGTTCTTTCTCCCTCTCTCTCTTTACATTGTTCTTTCTCTCTCTTTCTCTCTCTTTACATTGTTCTTTCTCTCTCAATTCAATTTCCATTTAAGGGCTTTATTGGCATGGGAAACACATGTTAACATGTTACGTTAAGTGCAGTAACAAAAGTGAAATAAACAATACAAATTAACAGTACATTTTCTCTCTCTCACACACCAGTGGAATGTGTGTCTCAGCAGTTGGTGTGGAGAGGGTGGTTAACAGGGCCTTGGTGAGGCTGTGTGTGTATGTAAATGTGTAGAGCCAGAGACCATGGAAGTATCACAGAGTTATCTAATGGCAGAGATATGTGGTGGGCTATGGTTAGGGTGTGTTCTGGGATAGGAAAAGGTATGGGGTCGGGCTTTTGAAAGGACTACATGGATTTAGCTGGGGAGTATGTGTATGATGTATAGCAGGGGTTAAACTTTTTTTTAAAGCATGAACACACTTTACTTCCCCCCCCCTACTAGCACTGACTTCGCTGATAGCTACTTTGAGGGAAAATGGACTTACTATGACATGTGGTTGTCCCACCTAGCTATCTTAACAAGTGGAGGGGAAAATATAACTGACTGTAGATCAGTGTCTGAGAGCAACTTAATCCTAAATGGCATGTCTGTCCTAACACCCTCAGGAACATCATTTAAACCCCTGGGCCGCAGTTGCTACATATGAGGAAACCGAAGTTCAGACCTGGGTTTTTGATTTTTTACTCAACTCGTGTAGAATTGTAGGAAATTAACTTTTAAAACTGCAAAATGTCTCCCACCCTTTCACAAAATGTGTAGAATTGTAGGATATTTTCTGTAAAATTCTTCTGTAGAAAACAAGTTCATTTTTTGTTACTAAAATACCTTCTCTACAAATAGATCAGTTTAGAATCCCAGTGCTGAGTTGGTGTAGTGGCTAATTCTATAGCTACCAGACTGTGTTTGTAGATGGACTGAGGTGAATGAAGCTACAGCAGCCAAGATGGTAAAGCCTGGGTTATTTTTTTGCTAGTTTTTTCTGTTCTTCAAATAGCTATTTTAAAGTTTTTAAATTGTATAGAAATACAGTAAATTAGCTTCAACATTCTCAGACCCTGGTTATGGCCCTGCTCCAAACCATGTACAGTGGGGCAAAAAAGTATTTAGTCAGGCACCAATTGTGCAAGTTCTCCCACTTAAAAAGATGAGAGGCCTGTAATAGGTACACTTCAACTATGACAGACAAAATGAGGGGAAAAAATCCAGAAAATCACATTGTATGATTTTTTTTAGGAATTTATTTGCAAATTATGGTGGAAAATAAGTATTTGGTCACCTACAAACAAGCAAGATTTCTGGCTCTCACAGACCTGTAACTTCTTCTTTAAGAGGCTCCTCTGTCCTCAACTCGGTACCTGTATTAATGGCACCTGTTTGAACTTGTTATCAGTATAAAAGACACCTGTCCACAACCTCAAACAGTCACACTCCAAACTCCACTATGGCCAAGACCAAAGAGCTATCAAAGGAACCCAGAAACAACATTGTAGACCTGCACCAGGCTGGGAAGAATGAATCTGCATTAGGTAAGCAGCTTGGTTTGAGGAAATCAACTGAGGGAGCAATTATTAGGAAATGGAAGACATACAAGACCACTGATAATCTCCCTCGATCTGGAGATCCACGCAAGATCTCATCCCGTGGGGTCAAAATGATCACAAGAACGGTGAACAAAAATCCCAGAACCACACGGGGGACCTAGTGAATGACCTGCAGAGAGCTGGGACCAAAGTAACAAAGCCTATCATCAGTAACACACTACGCCGCCTGGGACTCAAATCCTGCAGTGCCAGACGTGTCCCCCTGTTCAAGCCAGTACATGTCCAGGCCCATCTGAAGTTTGCTAGAGAGCATTTTGATGATCCAGAAGAAGATTGGAAGAATGTCATATGGTCAGATGAAACCAAAATATAACTTTTTGGTAAAAACTCAACTTGTCGTGTTTGGAGGACAAAGAATGCTGAGTTGCATCCAAAGAACACCATACCTACTGTGAAGCATGGAGGTGGAAACATCATGCTTTGGGGCTGTTTTTCTGCAAAGGGACCAGGACGACTGATCCATGTAAAGGAAATAATGAATGGGGCCATGTATCGTGAGATTTTGAGTGAAAACCTTCCATCAGCAAGGGCATTGAAGATGAAATGTGGCTGGGTCTTTCAGCATGACATTGATCCCAAACACACCGCCCGGGCAATGAAGGAGTGGCTTCGTAAGAAGCATTTCAAGGTCCTGGAGTGGCCTAGCCAGTCTCCAGATCTCAACCCCATAGAAAATCTTTGGAGGGAGTTGAAAGTCCGTGTTGCCCAGCAACAGCCCCAAAACATCACTGCTCACAACAGTGTGTGAAAACCTTGTGAAGACTTACAGAAAACGTTTGACCTCTGCCATTGCCAACAAAGGGTATATAACAAAGTATTGAGAAACTTTTGTTATTGACCAAATACTTATTTTCCACCATAATTTGCAAATAAATTCTTTAAAAATCCTACACTGTGATTTTCTGGATTTTCTTTCCTAATTTTGTCTGTCATAGTTGAAGTGTACCTATGATGAAAATTACAGGCATCTCTCATCTTTTTAAGTGGGAGAACTTGTACAATTGGTGGCTGACTAAATACTTTCTTCCCCCACTGTACATTACAGACACATTTGAGTAATTTAGCAGACACTCTTATCCAAAGTGACTTACAGTAGTGCATTCATCTTATGGTTAGTATTCAAAGATGGAAAGCTCATTCTAGAGATGTGCCTAATGGCAACTTTTGGTCACTATTGGCCCCGACTGCTTTGGGTCGCAAAGTGGTCTTTATAGAGTCACTGTACTGCCACCTATAGGCAGACATTGAAAAGTGACTCAAGGTGCATCCCAATAAGCTCTCCTAAGTGTACTCTCGTTTGCTACTCCCCCCAAATGTAAAAGCATTGGATTGGTGTTAGCATGGGCTAGAGGGAGTTTCCATATATCAGTCATTTCATTGCAAAACTATAAAGGGAAATGAACAAGTGCACACCTCATGAGAAAGTAGATGTAATTGTGACACAGCCAGGGTAAACAGCATCTCAAGTGTTAGTTTATACACGTTTGCTGAATCTTTGGGCCATTTTTCCAAACTAGCAAAAGGAAACAAAACTGTTCTTTCCAAAATTGTTTTTTTTTTGCATCAAAATGACACACGTCATATGACTAGATCGGTCTACCAACCAACACACTGATGTGCTCAACACAAAACACTGAATATCCCATCAGTAGGTTTATAACTTTAGCAGTTTCAGTGTTACTGTAGCTGGTTGTAAATATTGTTACAGTAATGGCTACCAACTCAAACACACAAATGCAATACAGTAACAAAAAAACAGTAATTTATTTCCAAAATGCAGAATTTTTGAACACTTGTGTTTTGTATGTAACACTTTCCGTACCAACAGGAGAAAACATGCAGTAAGATAAAGGGTTTTCTATACAAAAACAAATGAGTGGCTCATTCTTTCTTTCCCTAAACACAAAGACAAAAACACATGCTAAATGTAAGAAAAAAGACATTAGGCTGAATCCTGCCTCCTATTTTGGTCTGACCACAGCACCTCATCTACATCACAAACCATGTTCTCCCTGGCCACAGCACCTCATCTACATCACAAGCCATGTTCTCCCTGGCCACAGCACCTCATCTACATCACAAGCCATGTTCTCCCTGGCCACAGCACCTCATCTACATCACAAGCCATGTTCTCCCTCGCCACAGCACCTCGTCTACATCACAAGCCATGTTCTCCCTGGCCACAGCACCTCATCTACATCACAAGCCATGTTCTCCCTGGCCACAGCACCTCATCTACATCACAAGCCATGTTCTCCCTGACCACAGCACCTCATCTACATCACAAGCCATGTTCTCCCTGGCCACAGCACCTCATCTACATCACAAGCCATGTTCTCCCTGGCTAAACAGCACCTCATCTACATCACAAGCCATGTTCTCCCTGGCCACAGCACCTCATCTACATCACAAGCCATGTTCTCCCTGGCCACAGCACCTCATCTACATCACAAGCCATGTTCTCCCTGGCCACAGCACCTCATCTACATCACAAGCCATGTTCTCCCTGGCCACAGCACCTCATCTACATCACAAGCCATGTTCTCCCTAGCCACAGCACCTCATCTACATCACAAGCCATGTTCTCCCTGGCCACAGCACCTCATCTACATCACAAGCCATGTTCTCCCTGGCCACAGCACCTCATCTACATCACAAGCCATGTTCTCCCTGGCTAAACAGCAACTCATCTACATCACAAGCCATGTTCTCCCTGGCTAAACAGCACCTCATCTACATCACAAGCCATGTTCTCCCTGGCAACAGCACCTCATCTACATCACAAGCCATGTTCTCCCTGGCCACAGCACCTCATCTACATCACAAGCCATGTTCTCCCTGGCCACAGCACCTCATCTACATCACAAGCCATGTTCTTCCTGGCTAAACAGCACCTCATCTACATAACAAGCCATGTTCTCCCTGGCCACAGCACCTCATCTACATCACAAGCCATGTTCTCCCTGGCCACAGCACCTCATCTACATCACAAGCCATGTTCTCCCTGGCTAAACAGCACCTCATCTACATCACAAGCCATGTTCTCCCTGGCCACAGCACCTCATCTACATCACAAGCCATGTTCTCCCTGGCTAAACAGCACCTCATCTACATCACAAGCCATGTTCTCCCTGGCTAAACAGCACTCAGTGTCCCTGATGACAACATACCTGGGCTGCTCTGGTCCACCCCTCTGCTCGGCTGGAATGAGGATGTCATGTAGTGTGTCCAGGAATGTGATGAGAAGGGCAGTGTTGTAGGGTTGGCATGGTGATGGCTGATGCCTTGCTGGCTAACAGCTGTGCACATGGTGATATTCCCTCCACGCTGTCCAGGGACATACACAATGGCCAATAATGTTCCGTCCCTTTCTCTTGGCTAGGTTGAAGCCTTCCTCAATGTAAATATAAACGTGATGAATTGCAGCGGCATCCAGCGCCAAGACTGAAACAGACAAGACAATATGTGACAGACCTAGAGCAGTCAATATGGTGAGGCACAATACACTGGATTACAGTACTGTAATGTGTCTATAAAGTGCTGATATGATAGTAAATTCACAGTATAGTACTTGCACATATTCATAGCGCTGTTCTTTAACTCTCTGAGTTTCACTCACCTGTTTCATCCGGATTCGGTTGCGCTGTAACACACGGTCCAATGTAGACAAGCCCACCTGGTGAATGTTATTGAATGTTGTGTTGTTTGCAATTATGTGGTTCTGGATTTCTCCTAGTCTGATGGTATTGTTTGCCACCACCATGTTCACAATAGCGGTCTCCTGTTCTGGTGTGAACAGCCGGTGTCTTCCACCATGGCCTGGCCGTCTCTGTTCTGGTGTGAACAGCCGGTGTCTTCCACCATGGCCTGGCCGTCTCTCAGTTCTGGTGTGAACAGCCGGTGTCTTCCACCACGGCCTGGCCATCTCTCTGTTCTGGTGTGAACAGCCGGTGTCTTCCACCACGGCCTGGCCATCTCTCTGTTCTGGTGTGAACAGCCGGTGTCTTCCACCACGGCCTGGCCATCTCTCTGTTCTGGTGTGAACAGCCGGTGTCTTCCACCATGGCCTGGCCGTCTCTGTTCTGGTGTGAACAGCCGGTGTCTTCCACCACGGCCTGGCCGTCTCTCAGTTCTGGTGTGAACAGCCGGTGTCTTCCACCATGGCCTGGCCGTCTCTGTTCTGGTGTGAACAGCCGGTGTCTTCCACCATGGCCTGGCCGTCTCTCTGTTCTGATGTGAACAGCCGGTGTCTTCCACCATGGCCTGGCCGTCTCTGTTCTGATGTGAACAGCCGGTGTCTTCCACCATGGCCTGGCCGTCTCTGTTCTGATGTGAACAGCCGGTGTCTTCCACCATGGCCTGGCCGTCTCTCAGTTCTGGTGTGAACAGCCGGTGTCTTCCACCATGGCCTGGCCGTCTCTCAGTTCTGGTGTGAACAGCCGGTGTCTTCCACCATGGCCTGGCCGTCTCTCTGTTCTGGTGTGAACAGCCGGTGTCTTCCACCACGGCCTGGCCGTCTCTGTTCTGGTGTGAACAGCCGGTGTCTTCCACCATGGCCTGGCCGTCTCTCAGTTCTGGTGTGAACAGCCGGTGTCTTCCACCACGGCCTGGCCGTCTCTGTTCTGGTGTGAACAGCCGGTGTCTTCCACCATGGCCTGGCCGTCTCTGTTCTGGTGTGAAGAGCCGGTGTCTTCCACCATGGCCTGGCCGTCTCTGTTCTGGTGTGAACATCCGGTGTCTTCCACCATGGCCTGGCCGTCTCTGTTCTGGTGTGAACAGCCGGTGTCTTCCACCACGGCCTGGCCGTCTCTGTTCTGGTGTGAACAGCCGGTGTCTTCCACCATGGCCTGGCCGTCTCTGTTCTGGTGTGAAGAGCCGGTGTCTTCCACCATGGCCTGGCCGTCTCTGTTCTGGTGTGAACATCCGGTGTCTTCCACCATGGCCTGGCCGTCTCTGTTCTGGTGTGAACAGCCGGAGTCTTCCAACATGGCCTGGCCGTCTCTCAGTTCTGGTGTGAACAGCCGGTGTCTTCCACCATGGCCTGGCTGTCTCTGTTCTGGTGTGAACAGCCAGTGTCTTCCACCATTGCCTGGCCGTCTCTCAGTTCTGATGTGAACAGCCGGTGTCTTCCACCATGGCCTGGCCGGCTCTGTTCTGGTGTGAACAGCCAGTGTCTTCCACCATGGCCTGGCCGTCTCTCCGTTCTGGTGTGAACAGCCGGTGTCTTCCACCACGGCCTGGCCGTCTCTCAGTTCTGGTGTGAACAGCCGGTGTCTTCCAGCATGGCCTGGCCGGCTCTCAGTTCTGGTGTGAACAGCCGGTGTCTTCCACCACGGCCTGGCCGTCTCTCAGTTCTGGTGTGAACAGCTGGTGTCTTCCACCACGGCCTGGCCGTCTCTCTTCTGGTGTGAACAGCCGGTGTCTTCCACCATGGCCTGGCCGTCTCTCAGTTCTGGTGTGAACAGCCGGTGTCTTCCACCACGGCCTGACCGTCTCTCTGTTCTGGTGTGAACAGCCGGTGTCTTCCACCATGGCCTGGCCGTCTCTCAGTTCTGGTGTGAACAGCCGGTGTCTTCCACCACGGCCTGGCCGTCTCTGTTCTGGTGTGAACAGCCGGTGTCTTCCACCATGGCCTGGCCGTCTCTCAGTTCTGGTGTGAACAGCCGGTGTCTTCCACCACGGCCTGGCCGTCTCTGTTCTGGTGTGAACAGCCGGTGTCTTCCACCATGGCCTGGCCGTCTCTGTTCTGGTGTGAAGAGCCGGTGTCTTCCACCATGGCCTGGCCGTCTCTGTTCTGGTGTGAACATCCGGTGTCTTCCACCATGGCCTGGCCGTCTCTGTTCTGGTGTGAACAGCCGGTGTCTTCCACCACGGCCTGGCCGTCTCTGTTCTGGTGTGAACAGCCGGTGTCTTCCACCATGGCCTGGCCGTCTCTGTTCTGGTGTGAAGAGCCGGTGTCTTCCACCATGGCCTGGCCGTCTCTGTTCTGGTGTGAACAGCCGGTGTCTTCCACCATGGCCTGGCCGTCTCTGTTCTGGTGTGAAGAGCCGGTGTCTTCCACCATGGCCTGGCCGTCTCTGTTCTGGTGTGAACATCCGGTGTCTTCCAACATGGCCTGGCCGTCTCTGTTCTGGTGTGAACAGCCGGAGTCTTCCAACATGGCCTGGCCGTCTCTCAGTTCTGGTGTGAACAGCCGGTGTCTTCCACCATGGCCTGGCTGTCTCTGTTCTGGTGTGAACAGCCAGTGTCTTCCACCATTGCCTGGCCGTCTCTCAGTTCTGATGTGAACAGCCGGTGTCTTCCACCATGGCCTGGCCGGCTCTGTTCTGGTGTGAACAGCCAGTGTCTTCCACCATGGCCTGGCCGTCTCTCCGTTCTGGTGTGAACAGCCGGTGTCTTCCACCACGGCCTGGCCGTCTCTCAGTTCTGGTGTGAACAGCCGGTGTCTTCCAGCATGGCCTGGCCGGCTCTCAGTTCTGGTGTGAACAGCCGGTGTCTTCCACCACGGCCTGGCCGTCTCTCAGTTCTGGTGTGAACAGCTGGTGTCTTCCACCACGGCCTGGCCGTCTCTCTTCTGGTGTGAACAGCCGGTGTCTTCCACCATGGCCTGGCCGTCTCTGTTCTGGTGTGAACAGCCGGTGTCTTCCACCACGGCCTGGCCGTCTCTGTTCTGGTGTGAACAGCCGGTGTCTTCCACCACGGCCTGGCCGTCTCTCCGTTCTGGTGTGAACAGCCGGTGTCTTCCACCATGGCCTGGCCATCTCTGTTCTGGTGTGAACAGCCGGTGTCTTCCACCATGGCCTGGCCGTCTCTGTTCTGGTGTGAACAGCCGGTGTCTTCCACCATGGCCTGGCCATCTCTGTTCTGGTGTGAACAGCCGGTGTCTTCCACCATGGCCTGGCCATCTCTGTTCTGGTGTGAACAGCCGGTGTCTTCCACCATGGCCTGGCCATCTCTGTTCTGGTGTGAACAGCCGGTGTCTTCCACCATGGCCTGGCCATCTCTGTTCTGGTGTGAACAGCCGGTGTCTTCCACCATGGCCTGGCCGTCTCTGTTCTGGTGTGAACAGCCGGTGTCTTCCACCATGGCCTGGCCGTCTCTGTTCTGGTGTGAACAGCCGGTGTCTTCCACCATGGCCTGGCCGTCTCTGTTCTGGTGTGAACAGCCGGTGTCTTCCACCATGGCCTGGCCGTCTCTGTTCTGGTGTGAACAGCCGGTGTCTTCCACCATGGCCTGGCCGGCTCTCAGTTCTGGTGTGAACAGCCGGTGTCTTCCACCATGGCCTGGCCGTCTCTGTTCTGGTGTGAACAGCCGGTGTCTTCCACCATGGCCTGGCCGTCTCTGTTCTGGTGTGAACAGCCGGTGTCTTCCACCATGGCCTGGCCGTCTCTGTTCTGGTGTGAACAGCCGGTGTCTTCCACCATGGCCTGGCCGTCTCTCAGTTCTGGTGTGAACAGCCGGTGTCTTCCACAGAAGATCCACAAATATGATATGATTGGTTACAGTAAGCTAAAATAATCTATTTGATTTCAATACGAAATTACTGTCACATTGGTCAACAATCACTGAGTAACAAAGGCCTACTGATATGTCGGACTGCAGTATACTACAGTATACATACATAAAGAGCATAGTGTAGATGGTAGGTAACTTACCGGTTCCCATTTCTGAATGTACTGAGGATAGATGCAACCGTATAGCGGCTCAGATTGAGCTGAAGTCTCTGCTCAGCCTCCGTCAATCCATGGTTGAGGACATGGTCAACCAATGTGGCCCTGATCTCATCTGAGACAATTGTCCTTCCTCATCCTCGACGTCCTCCTCCTCCTCTTACTGGTACTCTTCCTCCCACTTCTTCACTTCTCGCTCTTACTTCACCATTGACTTCCATTTTCCTCCAAAACAAAACAAAAACTAATACGTGGCTTTTAATAATGCTAAAACTCGGATTTCTAAGTGAACAATTCAGCAGCGAATGTTTACACCTGTGAGGAGTGGGTGTTGCTAATTGGTGTATAGAGCTTGACATTGTGATTGCCGTTGCTTTCCAAAGGGACTAAAGAGATTTTAATTTTGAATGCTGTGCCTAATGTAGAGAACTGTGTGTAGTGTTTTGCAAAAAGTGTGAAATTGGAATTGAAAACTGTTTGCAAAGCAGGAATTGTGCTTGCAATTTTGCAGACTTTTTTTAGGGATTTGGTACATAAGTTTCAGGTTTTGGTGATTGCATTTCAAGTTCCAATTTTAGTGTGTAAGCAATTGGGAAAAACTGTAATTGACTTGCTTAGTTAAACGTTAAATAAAATAAATGAAACAGTTTCAAATGCAAACCCACTAGATGTCCATAAGATGGCGCCAGAGCTTTCGAGATGGTAAATCACTTATAGGCCTACGTTGATTTATTCTAAGGAAAGCTACGCTGTGAAGGAGGATAGAGGAAATGTATTGATTAATCAGTTTTATCCACTTGTACATGCTTTCGGTATATGTTGGACTTGGCCTGTGGTTAGAGAGAGCTAAGGCTCACGGCCAGTGAATAGAGTAACAGATTAAAGCTTCAGTATAATGTTCTAAATGACGAGTCCGAGGTCTGATTTGTTCATTCAATTATAAGGAGTACCTTGTTTTTCCTTGGTTTTTCTGTATCCTGAGTGTGGAGGGTTGAAGTTAAGGGTTCTTTAATTGTCTGTTACTGAACATGCTTACAGTCCTGAGGCAAATACTTAATGATGTGTACTATGTAAAAGTACCAAGATGTCCCTAGTGCCACCGAAAACTCACAAATGTGTGCCACAGTGTTCTAGAGGAGCACCAGGAGCTGCATCACAGCCTGATATGGCGACTCTACCACAGCAAACCGCAAGGCTCTTTAGAGGGTGGTACACTCAGCCGAATACCCCAGGTGTCACAGAAAGGCCAGGAAGATAATCAGGGATCCCAGCCACCTGAGCCATGGCCCATTCTCCCCGCTTCCAACACTAAGATGCAGGCAGTACAGGAGGATCATGACAAAAACTGGAAGACTGGCCAATAGTTTCTACCCCCAGACCATCAGGCTGCCCCCCCAGCAACACTGTACATGTGACTATTAAACTTCTAATCTAATCTTTACAGTCACAATGTATCTTATATTCCGCCATAATTATAGCAGCAGTTCTGTCTGCTAAAAAGAAACTGCCCAGGACCATAAATTCTGGGTTTTAAATTGAAATATTTTAACTGAGATCGTAAATGTGTTTTATAGCAGGTTTGTTTCCTCGTAGATCAACTATCTATTTGCCACTTTGACGGCTAACAAGTTTCTTCATGCTCGTTTAAGAACTTCTTCTGGAACCGAGGGGCACAGTAAGGAAAGTGAATATTGTTGTTTTGCGAAGCTGTAGAGCTATAGAAACAGACAAGTGCTTCGGCTCATAGCTGCATGGATGTTGTTTTCTAAATGACAAATATCTTTAAAAACCATGTTACTACAGGTAACTGCTGAAATAAAGGAAACACTTGAGTAAATGAGGAATACAAATATTGAAAGCAGGTGCTTCCACACAGGTGTGGTTCCTGAATTAAGCAATTAACATCCCATCAAGCTTAGGGTAATGTATAGACATTTCCAGTTGACCATTATTTTGGCTACCATGGCTAGAAGAAGAAATCTCAGTGACATCAACAAAACACCAAACATTCTGGCCTCTGTACTTCCTTTAGGCTATCCTGTAACTCAATTGTTGACCACTTGGGGGCCACCTTCCTGTGTTGATTTGTGTTGTTTGTTTAATGTGCTAAATCCTGTAGAAGAAGAATTGTTTACATTCCAAAATGGTGAAAGTCACAGTGTGGAGCTGGAGACTTTATCAAACTCCATCCTTCTTTATCAAACTCCCTCCTTTATCAAACTCCATCCTTCTTTATCAAACTCCCTCCTTTATCAAACTCCATCCTTCTTTATCAAACTCCCTCCTTTATCAAACTCCATCCTTCTTTATCAAACTCCCTCCTTTATCAAACTCCATCCTTCTTTATCAAACTCCATCCTTCTCTATCAAACTCCCTCCTTTATCAAACTCCATCCTTCTTTATCAAACTCCCTCCTTTATCAAACTCCATCATTCTTTCATTTTGTAGAAGCATTGTTATGGGATCAATATCATGCCAAATTTATTCACAAATGTAAGTCACTAATCTACAAATGTAAATCACCTTCCACAAATGTAAATCACTAATCCATAAATGTAAATCACCTTCCACAAATGTAAATCACTAATCCATAAATGTAAATCACTTTCCACATTGAAAATCACTATCCAGAAATGCAATTTGCTATCCACAAACAAACGCCTTTTGATTTGTATTTGTAAATCGAGGGCCTTAAGTAAAATGACTGCCATAAAGATTTGCACATAGGAGAGGTATGCGCAAACATGACAGATTTTGTAAAGGTTTTCTTCCGTTGAAGGAGAGGAGGACCAAAATGCAGCGTGGTTAGTGTTCAACATCTTTAATATAGATAATAAACAAGAACACTACAAAATACAACACATGTGAAAACCGAAACAGTCCTATTTGGTGCAATGACAGAAGACAACCACCAACACAAAACAGGCTGCCTAAATATGGTTCCCAATCAGAGACAATGACTAACACCTGCCTCTGATTGAGAACCATATCAGGCCAAACATAGAAATAGACAAACTAGACCTACAACATAGAATGCCCACTCAGCTCACGTCCTGACCAACACCAAAACAAAGAAAACACAAAAGAACTATGGTCAGAACGTGACAGATTTGGCAAACCTGCAACTCCCTATTTGGAAGCACTCGTAGAAAAAAGGTTTGTACCCATAGAAAGCGATTTCTAAGCATCAAGATAACTTTTTTTCTACGACTACAAATTGCTTTCTACCTTGATAACTTTTTTCTATGTGTGAGAACTTCTTGTCTTTTTCTTGTCGTCTAATCCCGGACAAAAGTCAGGTGACCTAAGCACTTCCAAATATGGAGTTGCAGGTTTGCCAAATCTGTCATGTTTGCGCAAATTTTTATGGCAATCATGTTACTTAAGAACCTCAATTTACAAATACAAATCAAAAGGTGTTTGTTTGTGGGTAGTGAAATGCATTTGTGGATGGCGATTTACATTTACAAATACATTTGGCATGATATTGATCCCTTACATTGTCTGAAAGTAAAATGATTTATTTTATTTGGCATTCAATTCATGATGATATTTTGTAAGGATGATCGTTTTAATGGATATCTGTTCAGTGCATTTGATCTTGTCCTATTTTGGGTAGTTATTTACATCCAATTGAATGCACAATGCTGCATATTTCTGTGTTCATGAACATGTATACAAATACATGCTGTGTTATTATTGAGAATTAAACCTAGTATTCAGCTAGCATAGAATAAGTCATACTCATTGTTCTTTTCTTTCTTACTGTACCTGCGAAGAGGTGGCAATAAATCATCTTCAACACTACAGTAGCCGTACCAGATGTATCTGTCTGCTGAAATTAAGAAGGGGACTCTTTAGCGAGAGCAGAACAGTAAAAAGACACTCAACAATGATTGCATCCTCTAGAGGACATGATATCCAGTCCGCTCTACTCTTTTACACACGTCCAAAGCAAATGTCGGCCTTGCAACCAGGTCAGAGTGTTTTCTTCATCTAAGTCATCACGATGTCAGCTTCGGAACGTAGGGGCCTTGCAACCAGGTCAGAGGTCAGAGCGTTCTCTTCATCTAAGTCATTAAGATGCTCCTCCAAGTCTACAGCAAGCTTGGCTGCATTAGAAGCGCATGCCAAGGCTGAAGCAGCACTAGCAAGAACATGATACGAGAGGTGAAGATTAAGACAGCCCAGCTTAAAGTGGAGGAGACCCATAAGGAGGCCACATTAGAGGCTCTTCAGCATGAAAAGGAGGCAGAGACAGCCTTAGATGAGGCTAATGTGTTTGAGGCAGCAGCGGATGCAGAATACCAAATTATGGACTTTATTGTCCTATTCCTCCAATAGAGTTTCAGACATTTTAAGTTTATTTCCAAACACTATATCAACATATTTTTCACATTTGTGTTTTTTCATCAGAAATGATTTATTCCCCCCCTTTTCGTGATATCCAATTGGTAGATACAGTCTTGAACCATCACTGCAACTCCCATACTGACCACAGAGAGGCGGAAGTCGTGAGTCCACCAAAACACGACCTGCCAAGCCACACTGCTCACTTAACCCAGAAGTCAGCCACACATATGTGTCAGTAGAAACACTGTACACCTGGCGACCGCATCAGTGTGCATCTGCCCAGCCCGCCACACAAGTTGCTAGATGGGCAAGGACTTCACTGCTGGCCAAACTCTCCTCTAACTGGGATAAATTCATAATTTCTGTACATTACCTTGGACACATTTGTGTTGTCCATTATTTCCAATGTAGTGTTTATCCCTTACTGATAGAACCTGAACTTGGAAATGGTTATTTAAGGCACCATACAGGTTCCATTTAGAACCTTATGACCATGGTTATTCATAGAACCTTCAAAAAAAGTTCCATATAGCACCAAAAAGGGTTCCGCTATGGTTACAAGCCAAATAACCATTATTTGGCACAAGAAAGTGTGTTACTGTAATGGGTTATTAAATATCAATGTTACAAATGTATCAATTGTACATTTCTTTAAAAAAAATGTAGTTATTTGTTACATTTAACTTTGATTTAATGTAAAACCAAGCAGTACTACTTATTTCTCTGACTGTGAGGTGGATACATGTGCAGTATAATGCAAAAACATGATTATTTGTTTATCTGAAACAAGGCAAGGAGGGAAGGAGAGAAGAAGAGAGCAGAGAATAGATATGGAGAAGGGGAGAGACCAACATGTCGAAGAGAGAGAAAAAAAGGAGAGGAGAGAGGGAGGGAGAGGAGAGAGGGAGGGAGGGGAGTACAGTAGATAAGAACTCTGTATGTATTGTATGATGGACAGTAGAAGCTGGGTGAAGGCTTTAAATAATGTGATCTAACAGCAGTGTGTCCCTATAGCATTGTAATTACAGCAGAGCACTGCAATTAGTGAAATGATATATACAGTACATGCTCCCTGTGCACTCTTATAATAATCACACACACACTCTAACTCTACACTTTACTCAAGGTATTCAGAGGCTGTGAAAACACAATACTGCGGCAAGTCTCTCACTGAAATTCTTTCCTCTGTGTCAGTGTATGCCTTTGTTCTTATGGTCACTGACTGCTGTATGGTGTGTGTGTGTGTGTGTGTGTGTGTCTGAATTCAGACTAATACCAGCATGCAATGATCCGATTGAGAGAGTAAACTGGGTGTAATTCCTGTGGAACATATAGCAGCGAGGCGTAGCTAACAGAGAACAAACACCATATCTGAATAATTCAACTAGAATAGGGACCTCCTAACCAGGCCACACTACTGTTACATAACAGCTAGAGGATACCATGGTCAATGAGGGAGACAGATATGAAAACGCACTTGCACACACACGCGCGTACGCACACACACTCAGGCACACAGTACATGCAAATGTCAAGGACAACGTCATGCTGCTTGCTTAGTGGTTACCGCTTTCCCCCGATCGGCTCATACAGTCTCGAACTCAGAACCTCTGCCTTGCAAACCCACATGACCGGCATCCTGAAGCATTCCAACCCATTGCACTTTTGAAAAGACCTTCTTCAATGGCACAAGGGGCACTACCTCAGGGTGAGGAGTGAGTTTCACGCATCCCCATCTTTAATATATCACCTTTTACACAAACAAGCACACACCTTCCCTCAGCTAGTCATACATATTTCACAGATAGTGGAAACCTAATCACGCATGTGTGCTGATGAGAGTGGATGTGTGTGTGTATGTGTGTGTGTGTGTGTGTGTGTGTGTGTGTGTGTGTGTTTGTGTGTGTGTGTGTGTGTGTGTGTGTGTGGAGAGGAGGGTGTGGGTCTCCTGAGAAGATTCACACAACCCTGTGGGATGAGAGGACCGAGCACTGATGTCTGTTCAACACGCAATCCGTGGCAGGGGTCACACACACATGCACACAGACACGCACACACACACACATGCACACAGACACGCACACACACACACATGTGCACACACGCATACTGAAACACAATAACAGTTTATTCAGTGACCTTTTGAGGTTTTCACAGGAGATCGCTCTCAGTGCCAAGGAGGGTTCTCTCTCACACACACACACACACACACACACACACACACACACACACACACACACACACACACACACACACACACACACACACACACACACACACACACACACACACACACACACACACACACACACACACACACAGGTAGTGGCTGAATAGGTATCTTGGTTTAGTAAATCTGGATCTAAAATAAATATCAGTGAATGATACAGTTTGGTGAAGGAGACAGAGAATCTTCACGTGAATTAACAGAATAAAATATGTGATAATATGGCACATTACTTCAGAAAAACATCAGTAAACTATTGCTGCCACATCCTGATTGGTTTCACCTGTCTTTGTGCTTGTCTCCAACCCCCTCCAGGTGTCGCTCATCTTCCCCAGTATCCCCTGTGCATTTATTCATGTGTTTTCTGTTGTCTTGTCTTGTCAGGTCTTACCAGCATGCTTTCCCAACCTCTGCCTGCCCTGACAGCGAGCCTGCCTGCTGTTCTGTACCTGCCTGAATCTGACCAGATTACGAACCTCTGCCTGCCCTGACAGTGAGCCTGCCTGCTGTTCTGTACCTGCCTGACTCTGACCAGATTACAAACCTCTGCCTGCCCTGACCCCGAGCCTGCCTGCTGTTCTGTACCTTACTGACTCTGACCTGGATTACAGACCTCTGCCTGCCCTGACAGCGAGCCTGCCTGCTGATCTGTACCTTACTGACTCTGACCTGGATTACGGACCTCTGCCTGCCCTGACAGCTAGCCTGCCTGCTGATCTGTACCTTACTGACTCTGACCTGGATTACGGACCTCTGCCTGCCCTGACAGCTAGCCTGCCTGCTGATCTGTACCTTACTGACTCTGACCTGGATTACGGACCTCTGCCTGACCTGACAGCGAGCCTGCCTGCTGTTCTGTACCTTACTGACTCTGACCTGGATTACGGACCTCTGCCTGCCCTGACAGTGAGCCTGCCTGCTGTTCTGTACCTGCCTGACTCTGACCAGATTACAAACCTCTGCCTGCCCTGACCCCGAGGCTGCCTGCTGTTCTGTACCTTACTGACTCTGACCTGGATTACAGACCTCTGCCTGCCCTGACAGTGAGCCTGCCTGCTGATCTGTACCCTACTGACTCTGACCTGGATTACGGACCTCTGCCTGCCCTGACAGCGAGCCTGCCTGCTGATCTGTACCTTACTGACTCTGACCTGGATTACGGACCTCTGCCTGCCCTGACAGCTAGCCTGCCTGCTGATCTGTACCTTACTGACTCTGACCTGGGACCTCTGCCTGCCCCGACAGCTAGCCTGCCTGCTGATCTGTACCTTACTGACTCTGACCTGGATTACGGACCTCTGCCTGCCCTGACAGCTAGCCTGCCTGCTGATCTGTACCTTACTGACTCTGACCTGGATTACGGACCTCTGCCTGCCCTGACAGCTAGCCTGCCTGCTGATCTGTACCTTACTGACTCTGACCTGGATTACGGACCTCTGCCTGCCCTGACAGTGAGCCTGCCTGCTGTTCTGTACCTGCCTGACTCTGACCAGATTACAAACCTCTGCCTGCCCTGACCCCGAGCCTGCCTGCTGTTCTGTACCTTACTGACTCTGACCTGGATTACGGACCTCTGCCTGACCTGACCCCGAGCCTGCCTGCTGTTCTGTACCTTACTGACTCTGACCTGGATTACAGACCTCTGCCTGCCCTGACAGTGAGCCTGCCTGCTGATCTGTACCCTACTGACTCTGACCTGGATTACGGACCTCTGCCTGCCCTGACAGCGAGCCTGCCTGCTGATCTGTACCTTACTGACTCTGACCTGGATTACGGACCTCTGCCTGCCCTGACAGCTAGCCTGCCTGCTGATCTGTACCTTACTGACTCTGACCTGGATTATGGACCTCTGCCTGCCCTGACAGCTAGCCTGCCTGCTGATCTGTACCTTACTGACTCTGACCTGGATTACGGACCTCTGCCTGCCCTGACAGCGAGCCTGCCTGCTGATCTGTACCTTACTGACTCTGACCTGGATTACGGACCTCTGCCTGCCCTGACAGCTAGCCTGCCTGCTGTTCTGTACCTTACTGACTCTGACCTGGATTACGGACCTCTGCCTGCCCTGACAGCGAGCCTGCCTGCTGTTCTGTAACTTACTGACTCTGACCTGGATTACGGACCTCTGCCTGCCCTGACAGCTAGCCTGCCTGCTGTTCTGTACCTTACTGACTCTGACCTGGATTACGGACCTCTGCCTGCCCTTGACCTGTCTTTTGCCTGCCGCCTGTTTGGTCAATAAACATCTGTGATTCTAGCTGTCTGGATCTGGGTCATATCCTTGAGTTCTGATACTTTCTCAACCTCCAGTTGGTTCAATGACCACGCTTACTTGCAAGATCACCAAGTGAATTTAATCTTGCAATCGAGCTCGTGTTTTGGTTCATTAGCTTGTCAGCTAGCTAGCATTGGCAAGTGGATAACATTCTAGTTGAAATTAAGCAGAACTGACAAAGATATGAATATTACAAACTTGGATTAATCATTGCAGGAACATTAAGACATTAGGACACAATTGCAAACAGACTTTGAAATGGAATAAAATGTATCCCAATCATCAGAAAGCCTACAGGTGTATTGTCGTACTATTTTGCTCAGGGTTAGATATCCCCATTGACTGGGAGTTCATTCATATCGAAGATTCAGTTACTATTGGGATGTCCAGTCCCCTTATAATTAGAACCCTACCTGCGCTCTAACTTTGAATACTTTGCATTTACCCAACCATGTATTTCAGCATCCATGTCCTCATCTTCTTACCTGTAAACACTGCATACGGCATGCAGGGCAAAACACAAGCATGTCACAAACACATGTTCCTGCACTTGGCCATCACGTCCTATATGGTGCGTACATACAGTACACAATGGAGATCCTTATAAAGGACTAATTGCTAATTCTATGTCATACACATTCTGCTACTGGACCACCATTGCTATTGCTTTGTAGAACACTAGTTAGCCAACTAATAATGTTGTGTAGTTGCATGAACAGTGTGTGCCAAGATTATGATAACTAACCCTGTACACTTTCATCTGCGTTGTGTGACGGTAGAGATATTGTTGAAAATAGGTGTATTGTGTGAACAACAACATCCACATTATATTCGTAAATTATGTCTCTCAGTATTTTTTCCTGCATGTTTATGACTATGATGTACTGAGAATGAAATGCAATCAGCAACAAAAGCTTCCTCCTGTACCTCTCTGCAGTACAGATTCTCATATATGCTGTATGTGAATAAACCACTCTTAGATGGCGTCTGTGATGATTTCTATAGTGGGTTTGCCTGGCAGGACGTCACGGTGGTCCAGCCCTGCTACCCATCCAGCTCTGGCTGTAGCTCCCTCATGACCCAGGGCTCATTATGGTCGTTGCAGGATATGAAGGTGTCATACTGATTGACTTGAGGCTCCCGAGTGGCGCAGCAGTCTAAGGCACTGCAACTCAGTGCTAGAGGTGGCACTACAGACCATGGTTCAATTCCAGGCTGTATCACAACCGTCCGTGATTGGGAGTCCCACAGGGCGGCGCACAATTGGCTCAGGGTTGCCCGGGCTGGGGTAGGCCGTCATTGTAAATAAGAATTAGTTGTCAACTGACTTTCCTAGTTAAATACAAAACAATCAAAGCTGCCTGTTTCTCTGTTTGGTGTTGTAGAGATAAGCCAGGAAGAGGTACTAGGTATAGTTCACTTGCCATCTCAGAACTTACGTTTGGATTTTGTTTATCACTCACTGAATGAACCAAGCATGGCTGCAGTCACAATTAAACAAGTTATTATTCAGGTCCATGTCACTCAAAGAAGGGAGAGAATGCATCACTATCTCATTGATAGCTGTAGTTCGTTATTTCTTACTTGCAAGTGAAACGCTGGCAATAATTGGCTCATATAAGGAAATCTAAAGACTCGTGTGGAGGTTTTAACAGTAAGATTTTCCTGAGTTCTAGGATTGGGTAACACAGCTCTGGGGTGAGAGTTGTGAATATATTGCTGCTGATGTCAAGGTACATCAACTGGGGTGTGTAAATGAATGTGTCTGGGTGCAGAGATTTAATACTGAGATTACCTAACCATATTGTTAATAAAGACTTCACCTACAAGACAGCTTGATAGTAGATTATGCATTCCTTCCGGACACTGGCTGTAGATTTTCAGATATTCGAGAGATGACAAGGGAAAGAACGGTGGAGCGTTTAGCGAGGGTTCGTCCATTTTACAGTTCTCTAATTGCTCCTGAAGGGATTTTATTTCCATACAGAATGAGATCTGTAAGTTTGACCAATCCCTCAAAGGGCCTGTCATTCATACTGGTAAAATGATTGTCAACTAAATCCAAATAGTTGAGTGACTGTAATCTTTTAGTCTTCTTTCCCAATGGAGTTTGGTTTATTTCCTACAATCTCCAAGATCTCTAGTTTTCCAAACCATTTTTGAAAGCACTATTCATGGTCAGGATACTATAAAGATAGGCTATGAGACAATAAAATGAAGGGTGAAAGCACAAGTAGAGTCTGTGTTTTTAATAAACCGATTTAGATAATGGTGAGGCAGTTCAGTAGTTTGTCTAGTTCTGTCAAACCAGCCCGAATAATATTGTCATAATCTTATATGTCTCATTGGGAACAAGGGGGTGTGTCACATTGTGCAGTCATGTGATGTCCCAAGTTTGCTTTCCCCCTCTTACTTAGTTCCTGAATCACTCAAACCTATTTTCCCCATACTGACCTCCTCCTCCAAATAGGACTAGTTGAAGTCTCTCTCTCAAGGTCCAAATATACACTGAGTGTACAAAACATTAGGAACACCTTCCTAATACTGAGTTGCACCCCCTTTTCCCATCAGAACAGCCTCAATTTGTCGTGCATGAACTATAAGGTGTCGAATGCGTTCCACAGGAATGCTGGCCCATGTTGACTCCAATGCTGGCTGGTTCCTTCCTAGGAAGAGGATCACCCCTCTCTAGCTTTATTCCTAGGTTCCTACCATTCTGGAGAGTTTTTTTCTAGCCACTGTGCTTCCAAATCTGCATTGCCTGCTCTTTGGGGTTTTAGGTTGTGACAACTGCTGATGTAAAAAGGGCTTTATAAAACCAATTTGATTGATGATTGATTCTGTATGTAATTTGCCATATGAAAAGTCTATCTTGTGATGGTGTATTCTCTTTCTTTTTTATTATGTGTGGATTTTCCTCTCTTCCACCACACATTTTATCTAGATTTACTAAACTCAAATACAACAGGCCCCTGTGTACAGTGCCTTGCGAAAGTATTCGGCCCCCTTGAACTTTGCGACCTTTTGCCACATTTCAGGCTTCAAACATAAAGATATAAAACTGTATTTTTTGTGAAGAATCAACAACAAGTGGGACATAATCATGAAGTGGAACGACATTTATTGGATATTTCAAACTTTTTTAACAAATCAAAAACTGAAAAATTGGGCGTGCAAACTCTCTCCAGAAGTTCAGTGAGGATCCCTGAATGATTCAATGTTGACCTAAATGACTAATGATGATAAATACAATCCACCTGTGTGTAATCAAGTCTCTGTATGAATGCACCTGCACTGTGATAGCCTCAGAGGTCCGTTAAAAGCACAGAGAGCATCATGAAGAACAAGGAACACACCAGGCAGGTCCGAGATACTGTTGTGAAGAGGTTTAAAGCCAGATTTGGATACAAAAAGATTTCCCAAGCTTTAAACATCCCAAGGAGCACTGTGCAAGGGATAATATTGAAATGGAAGGAGTATCAGACCACTGCAAATCTACCAAGACCTGGCCTCCCTCTAAACTTTCAGCTCATACAAGGAGAAGACAGTATTTTGATGTCCGGATGAAAAATGTTCCCAAAGTAAACTGCCTGTTACTCAGGCCCAGAATCTAGAACATGTATTGATAGATTTGGATAGAAAACATGCAAAAATTTAAACTGTTAAAATAATGTCTGTGAGTATAACAACACTGATTTGGCGAAACACACAGAACAAACCATCCAGGGGAAAAGAATTGAGGTAATAGGATTTCCCAATGGATTTTCTTTTGAGAAATGAAGAAGTGCTATTCGTTCCATGTGTCACTCTGAAGGTGCCGACTATTTTGATGCGTGTGAACAGGAACGTGCTCCGTGTTATTTTTCTTCACTATTGGAGACAGAAATATCCCGTCTTAAATTTGATCAATTATTTATATTTTAGGATACCTGAGGTTGGATTAGGAAAGTTTTTTGAAATGTTTGGAACAAGTTTACAGGTAAGATACTTTGTGGACATGTTGGGCGAGTTGGAACCGATGTATTTATGAATCAAGCGTGCCAAATACATATTGGGGATATAAAGAATGAACAAAACGACCATTCATTGTGTCACTGAGCCATATGGGATTGCAAAAAGAAGAAGATCTTCAAAGGTAAGGCATTTATTATATTGTTATTTGTGACTTTTGTGTCGCACCTGCATGATTGAAAAATGATTTTCATGTGTTTGTATGCGGTGCGCTGTCCTCGGGTAATCGCATGGTCTGCTTTCACCATAAAGCCTTTTTGAAATCTGACACAGCGGCTGGATTAACAAGAAGATAAGCTTTGATGTATTACACTTATATTGTTGTGAATGCACACACTTTTTTAGTTCTGCCCACACATTTTCTATAGGATTGAGGTCAGGGCTTTGTAATGGCCACTCCAATACCTTGACTTTGTTGTCCTTAAGCCATTTTGCCACAACTTTGGAAGTATGCTTGGGGTCATTGTCCATTTGGAAGACCCATTTTCACCCAACCTTTAAATTCCTGACTGATGTCTTGAGATGTTGTTTCAATATAACCACATAATTTTCCTACCTCGTGATTCCATTTATTTTGTGAAGTGCACCAGTCCCCCCTGCAGCAAAGCACCCCCACAACCTGATGCTGCCACTCCCGTGCGTCACAGTTGGGATGGTATTTTTCGACTTGCAAGCCCCCCTTTTTCCTCCAAATATAACGATGTTCATTATGGCCAAACAGTTCTATTTTGGTTTCATCAGACCAGAGGACATTTCTCCAAAAAGTATGATCTTTGTCCCCATGTGCAGTTGCAAACCGTAGTCTGGCTTTTTTTATGGCGGTTTTGGAGCAGTGGCTTCTTCCTTGCTGAGCGGTCTTTCAGGTTATGTCGATATAGGACTCGTTTTACTGTGGATATAGATACTTTTGTACCTGTTTCCTCCAGCATCTTCACAAGATCCTTTGCTGTTGTTCTGGGATTGATTTGCACTTCTTGCACCAAAGTATGTTTATCTCTAGGAGACAGAACGTGTCTCCTTCCTGAACGGTATGATGGCTGCGTGGTACCATGGTGTTTGTACTTGTGTACTATTGTTTGTACAGATGAACATGGTACCTTCAGGCGTTTGGAAATTGCTCCCAAGGATGAACCAGATTTGTGGAGGTCTACAATTTATTTCTGAGGTCTTGGCTGATTTCTTTGGATTTTCCCATGATGTCAAGCAAAGAGGCACTGAGTTTGAAGGTAGGCCTTGGAATACATTCACAGGTACCCCTCCAAGTGACTCAAATGATGTCAATTAGCCTATAAGAAGCTTCTAAAGCCATGACATCTTTTTCTGGATTTTTCCAAGCTGTTTAAATGCACAGTCAACTTAGTATATGTAAACTTCTGATCCACTGGAATTGTGATACAGTGAATTATAAGTGAAATAATCTGTCTGTAAACAGTTGTTGGAAAATTTACTTGTGTCATGCGCACAGTAGATGTCCTAACCGACTTGCCAAAATTATAGTTTGTTAACAAGAAATGTGTGAGTGGATGAAAAACAAGTTTTAATGACTCATAAGTGTATGTAAACTTCCGACTTCCAACTGTATGTGTGTGTTCCTCTCCCTCAGAAAGTGTGCTGTAACTAACACCCTAACCTGAAACGGCCTCCCTTTCTCCATCACTTTATATTTAGGTGACCTTCTAACAAGCTAACAAAACACAAATGTGTCTAACCAGCATTCCTCTGGTATGAGGGAACTTCTGTGTGTGTTTGTGTGTGTGTCTGTGTCTGTGTGTGTGTGTGTGTGTGTGTGTGTGTGTGTGTGTGTGTGTGTGTGTGTGTGTGTGTCGTCTACGCGTTTGTGCATCTGTGCGTTTGTGCGTGTGCCTGTGTCCATGTCCGTGTCCGTGTGAGTGTGTGAGTGCGTGCGTGTCTGTGCAGGATTCTCCTCGGGCGTTTTCTGTCAGCCTGACAGAACACAGACTCAGGGAGCGACAGTCAGTCTCATTTGAACTAAAAAGCTAAAGCGACGTTTGGAAAACTTTGAAAGCAACGTTTGCACAATATCAGATGTGGTCAATTATGGTAGAGGTGGCTTCTTTGGGGTAGTCTGTCGCTTATTTTCTTCACATACAGTTGGTCACGCACAGTAGCTTTATTCTCTATTCTAGAACTCAGTTCTGAGTTCTGACTGATCAGCTGATTGTGATATTATCAATCAGAATGTTCAGTACTGAATGTTCTAAGTTCACACACGGTGTTCCAGAGTACCTAGAAGGGTTAGGAGGAACAGAGTTAACTTGTTATGGCTGCAATCCCGATATCGGGATAAGTGTCATCAACAACCGCGGAATAGCATAGCGCTACATTCAATAAATATTACTACAAATATTTATATTCAAGAAATCACAAGTGCAATATAGGAAAACACAGTTTAGCCTTTTGTTAATCCACCCGTCATGTCACATTTTGAAATTACGCTTTTCAGCGAAAGCAATCCAAGCGTTTGTGTAAGTTTATCGATCGCACGACAAAACATTAAGTACACTTAGCATCAGGAAGCTTGGTCACGAAAATCAGAAAAGCAATCAAATTAATTGTTTACCTTTGATGATCTTCAGATGTTTTCACTCACGACACTCCCAGTTACACAACAAATGTTCAGTTTGTTCCATAAAGATGATTGTATATCCAAAATACCGTTTGTTTGTCGCGTTATGTTCAGAAATCCACAGGAAAGAGCGGTCACGACAACGCAGACGAAAATTCCAAATAGTTTCCATAATGTCCACAGAAACATGTGAAACGTTTTTTATAATTAATTAATATATCAACCGCAAATGTCTTTCACAGTAGGAGAGGGGAACTCATGTGACCACTTGACGCGATGTTATCGTTCTGGCTCATTTTTCAAAATAAAAGCCTGAAACTATGTCTGAAGACTGTTGACACCTTAAGGAAGCGTTAGGAAAAGGAATCTGGTTCATATCTCTTTAAATCCAGCAAAGGGAGGCTATGCAACATGGAGTTTTCAAAATAGAAGCCACTTCCTGTTTTGATTTTCCTCAGGGTTTCGTCTGCAATATCAGTTCTGTTATACTCACAGACAATATTTTGACAGTTTTGGAAACTTTAGAGTGTTTCCTATCCAATACTGCTAATAATATGCATGTATTAGCAACTGATACTGAGGAGCGGGCCGTTTACAATGGGCACCTTTTCATCCAAACTACTCAATACTGCCCCTGCAGCCATAAAAGGTTAATGCACCTCAATGTGCTGCTAACATGATGTCTTCTGGCATATCCAGAAATGGCTTGATGGATCTATGCACTTCTTATGGTAATTCCTTATTAGTTAGTAGCTCTTTAAGAGTTTGGGACTATAAGGTTCTATCTGCATTTTTGTCAAAATGTTTTTATTGACACAGCCTTGTTCTGTTCAATGTTCTCTACCTATCTAGTACACTGAATTCATGTTGTTAAGTTCAAAAGAATACAAGATAAATATTGCTGACACCCTTCAAATCAATGAGGTTTCGAGACTTTAAAGTCAATTATCTCAGAATCATATTTCTGCAGATAGAATCTTATAATCCCAAGCTCTCGTTTTAACATGATGTCTTCTGGCATATCCAGACATGGCCTAATGGATCTATGCATTACTTATGATAATTACTTGTCAGTTAGTAGCTCATAACACACCATCTATATTAGATAGAGATACAGAGAGGGAAGGGTGAGGAATTTGTGTGTATCCACAGTTGACACAATTGTTGTTCACGACTGTCACCTTTTAGTTTCCATAACATGGGACAACATGGGATATGGCTTGGAGACACTGAGGAAGTCCCCACGAGGTCAAATGCTATTTCTGGGGGGTTTAGGGTTAAGGTTAGAATTAGTGTTAGGGTTAGAATTACGTTAAGGGTTGGGAGCAATGGTTAGTTTAATTTAGGGTTAGGGTTAAGGTTAGGGTACGGGTAAGGATACAAGTATGGGTTAGGGTTAAGGATTAGGGAAAATAGGATTTTGAATGGGACTGAATTGTGTGTCCCCACAAGGTTAGCTGTACAAGACTGTGGCGCCGGAGGGGATGGCTGCTGTCTTATCGGCTCTTAACCAACCACGTTATTTTCTTTGTTTTTTCGCGTTGTTCGTAACTTGTTTTGTACATAATGTTGCTGCTACTGTCTCTTATGACCGAAAATAGCTTCTGGACATCTGAACTGCGATTACTCAGCTCAGATTAGACAAATAATTTTTCTTCAATGAGTCGGATGTGATGGTTATACTACAGACACCCGACCAGGTCCAGATCCCGGTGATTCGTTGGAGAAGGAAACAGAGATTTTGCGGAAAAAGATCAGGGTGCATTGGGAGGATCAGGCCACGAGTGGCTAATGTGTCTTTGCCTTACGCCCTGCTAGCAAACGTTCAATCGCTGGAAAATAAGTGGGATGAACTGAAAGCACGTATATCCTACCAACGGGACATTAAAAACTGTAATATCGTATGTTTCACAGAGTTGTGGCTGAACGACAACATTATAAACATACAGCTGGCAGGTTATATGCTCTATCGGCAGGATAGAAAAGCCGCCTCTGGTAAGACACAGGGTGGGGGCCTATGCATTTATGTAAACAACAGCTGTTGCATGATATATAAGGAAGTCTCGAGGCTATGCTCACCTGAGGTAGAGTATCCCATGATAAGTTGTAGACCACACTATCTAGCTAGAGAGTTTTCATCTGTATTTTTAGTAGCTGTCTACATACCACCAAAGACCGATGCTGGCACGAAAACAGCACTCAATGAGCTGTATACCACCATAAGCAAACAGGAAAACGTTCATCCAGAGGCTGCGCTCCAAGTGGCCCGGGGACTTTAATGCAGGGAAACTTAAATCAGTTTTACCTCATTTCCATCAGCATGTTAAATGTGCAACCAGAGGGAAAAATATTCTAGACGACCTTAACTACACACACAGAGACACATATAAAGCTCTCCCTCTCCCTCCATTTGGCAAATCTGACCATAATTCTATCCTCCTGCTTACAAGCAACAATTCAAGCAAGAAGCACCAGTGATAAGCTCCTTTCCTGAGGACGGCTCACCTCTCACAGTCCTGGGCGACTTTAACCTCCCCACGTCTACCTTTGACTCATTCCTCTCTGCCTCCTTCTTTCCACTCCTCTCCTCTTTGACCTCACCCTCTCACCTTCCCCCTACTCACAAGGCAGGCAATACGCTCGACCTCATCTTTACTAGATGCTGTTCTTCCACTAACCTCACTGCAACTCCCCTCCAAGTCTCCGACCACTACCTTGTATCCTTTTCCCTCTCGCTCTCATCCAACACTTCCCACACTGCCCCTACTCGGATGGTATCGCGCCGTCCCAACCTTCGCTCTCTCTCCCCCGCTACTCTTTCCTCTTCCATCCTTTCATCTCTTCCCTCTGCTCATACCTTCTCCAACCTTTCTCCTGACTCTGCCTCCTCAACCCTCCTCTCTTCCCTTTCTGCATCCTTTGACTCTCTATGTCCCCTATCCTCCAGGCCGGCTCGGTCCTCCCCTCCCGCTCCGTGGCTCGATGACTCATTGCGAGCTCACAGAACAGAGCTCCGGGCAGCCGAGCGGAAATGGAGGAAAATCCCCGCCCTGCGGACCTGGCATCCTTTCACTCCCTCCTCTCTACATTTTCCTCCTCTGTCTCTGCTGCTAAAGCCACTTTCTACCACTCTAAATTCCAAGCATCTGCCTCTAACCCTAGGAAGCTCTTTGCCACCTTCTCCTCCCTTCTGAATCCTCCTCCCCCTCCCCCCTCCTCCCTCTCTGCAGATGACTTCGTCAACCATTTTGAAAAGAAGGTCGACGACATCCGATCCTCGTTTGCTAAGTCAAACGACACCGCTGGTTCTGCTCACACTGCCCTACCCTGTGCTCTGACCTCTTTCTCCCCTCTCTCTCCAGATGAAATCTCGCTTCTTGTGACGGCCGGCCGCCCAACAACCTGCCCGCTCGACCCTATCCCCTCCTCTCTCCTCCAGACCATTTCCGGGGACCTTCTCCCTTACCTCACCTCGCTCATCAACTCATCCCTGACCGCTGGCTACGTCCCTTCCGTCTTCAAGAGAGCGAGAGTTGCACCCCTTCTGAAGAAACCTACACTCGATCCCTCCGATGTCAACAACTACAGACCAGTATCCCTTCTTTCTTTTCTCTCCAAAACTCTTGAACGTGCCGTCCTTGGCCAGCTCTCCCTCTATCTCTCTCAGAATGACCTTCTTGATCCAAATCAGTCAGGTTTCAAGACTAGTCATTCAACTGAGACTGCTCTTCTCTGCATCACGGAGGCGCTCCGCACTGCTAAAGCTAACTCTCTCTCCTCTGCTCTCATCCTTCTAGACCTATCGGCTGCCTTCGATACTGTGAACCATCAGATCCTCCTCTCCACCCTCTCCGAGTTGGGCATCTCCGGCGCGGCCCACGCTTGGATTGCGTCCTACCTGACAGGTCGCTCCTACCAGGTGGCGTGGCGAGAATCTGTCTCCTCGCCACGCGCTCTCACCACTGGTGTCCCCCAGGGCTCTGTTCTAGGCCCTCTCCTATTCTCGCTATACACCAAGTCACTTGGCTCTGTCATAACCTCACATGGTCTCTCCTATCATTGCTATGCAGACGACACACAATTAATCTTCTCCTTTCCCCCTTCTGATGACCAGGTGGCGAATCGCATCTCTGCATGTCTGGCAGACATATCAGTGTGGATGACGGATCACCACCTCAAGCTGAACCTCGGCAAGACGGAGCTGCTCTTCCTCCCGGGGAAGGACTGCCCGTTCCATGACCTCGCCATCACGGTTGACAACTCCATTGTGTCCTCCTCCCAGAGCGCTAAGAACCTTGGCGTGATCCTGGACAACACCCTGTCGTTCTCAACCAACATCATGGCGGTGGCCCGTTCCTGTAGGTTCATGCTCTACAACATCCGCAGAGTACGACCCTGCCTCACACAGGAAGCGGCGCAGGTCCTAATCCAGGCACTTGTCATCTCCCGTCTGGATTACTGCAACTCGCTGTTGGCTGGGCTCCCTGCCTGTGCCATTAAACCCCTACAACTCATCCAGAACGCCGCAGCCCGTCTGGTGTTCAACCTTCCCAAGTTCTCTCACGTCACCCCGCTCCTCCGCTCTCTCCACTGGCTTCCAGTTGAAGCTCGCATCCGCTACAAGACCATGGTGCTTGCCTACGGAGCTGTGAGGGAACGGCACCGCAGTACCTCCAGGCTCTGATCAGGCCCTACACCCAAGCAAGGGCACTGCGTTCATCCACCTCTGGCCTGCTCGCCTCCCTACCATTGAGGAAGTACAGTTCCCGCTCAGCCCAGTCAAAACTGTTCGCTGCTCTGGCCCCCCAATGGTGGAACAAACTCCCTCACGACGCCAGGACAGCGGAGTCAATCACCACCTTCCGGAGACACCTGAAACCCCACCTCTTCAAGGAATACCTAGGATAGGATAAGTAATCCTTCTCACCCCCCCTTAATGACTTAGATGCACTATTGTAAAGTGGCTGTTCCACTGGATGTCAGAAGGTGAATTCACCAATTTGTAAGTCGCTCTGGATAAGAGCGTCTGCTAAATGACTTAAATGTAAATGTAAATGTATAAAAAAGTGATCAGATGAAGCAGATGCTAAACTACAGGACTGTTTTGCTAGCACAGACTGGAATATGTTCTGGGATTTTTCTGATGGCATTGAGGAGTACACCACATCAGTCACTGGCTTTATCAATAAGTGCATCGATGACGTCATTCCCACAGTGACTGTACGCATATACCTCAACAAGAGCCATGGATTACAGGAAACATTTGCACTGAGCTGAAAGGTAGACTCTAACACTGAAGCTTACAAGAAATCCTGCTATTCCCACCGATGAACAATCAAACAGGTAATGCATCAATAGAGGACTATAATCAAATTGTATTACAACGGCATTGTAACGGCGTTCTTCGTTTGTTGAAAGAGAGTCGGACCGAAATGCAGCGTGGTGGTTACTCATGTCTTTAATGAAGAAGATAGCGATATATGAAATAACGTAAATAAATACAAAACAACAAACGGAACGTGAAAGGCTGTAATTAGTTATCTGGTGAACACTACACAGAGACAGGAACAATCACCCACGAAATACAAAGTGAAACCCAGGCTACCTAAATACGGTTCCCAATCAGAGACAACGAGAATCACCTGACTCTGATTGAGAAACCGCCTCAGGCAGCCAAGCCTATGCAACACCCCTACTCAGCCGCAATCCCAATAACTACAAAAACCCAATACGAAATACAACAACATAAACCCATGTCACACCCTGGCCTGACCAACTAATTAACTAAAACACAAAATACTAAGACCAAGGCATGACAGAACCCCCCCCCTAAGGTGCGGACTACCGGACGCACCTCAAAACCATAGGGAGGGTCCGGGTGGGCGTCTGTCCATGGTGGCGGTTCCGGCTCGGGACGTGGACCCCACTCCATAAATGTCATAGTTCCTCCCCTTCGTGTCCTGGGATAATCCACCCTCGCCGCGGAACATGGCCTAATAGTCCTCACCCAGAACCCCACTAAACTGAGGAGCAGCTCGTGACTGAGGAGCAGCTCGTGACTGAGGGGCAGCTCGGGACTGAGGGGCAGCTCGGGACTGAAGCAGCTCGGGACTGAGGGGAAGCTCGGGACTGAGGGGAAGCTCGGGACTGAGGGGAAGCTCGGGACTGAGGGGCAGCTCGGGACTGAGGGGCAGCTCGGGACTGAGGGGCAGCTCGGGACTGAGGGGCAGCCCAGTACTGAGATGAAGCTCAGGCAGGTAGTAGGCTTCGGTAGATCCTGGCTGGCTGGAGGATCTGGAAGAGTCTGGCTGACTGGCAGATCTGGAAGAGTCTGGCTGACTGGCAGATCTAGAAGAGTCTGGCTGACTGGCAGATCTGGAAGAGTCTGGTTGACTGGCAGATCTGGAAGAGTCTGGCTGACTGGCAGATCTGGAAGAGTCTGGCTGACTGGCAGATCTGGAAGAGTCTGGCTGACTGGCAGATCTGGAAGAGTCTGGCTGACTGGCAGATCTGGAAGAGTCTGGCTGACTGGCAGATCTGGAAGAGTTCTGGCTGACTGGCAGATCTGGAAGAGTCTGGCTGACTGGCAGATCTGGAAGAGTCTGGCTGACTGGCGGATCCTGGCAGACTGACGGCTCTGGCTGCTTCATGCTGACTGGCGGCTCTGGCTGCTCCATGCAGATTGACAGCTCTGGTGGCTTCTTGCAGTCTGACAGCTCTGGGTGCTCCATGCAGACTAACAGCTCTGGCAGCTCCTTGCAGACTGGCAGCTCCTTGCAGACTGGCAGCTCCTTGCAGACTGGCAGCACTGGCTGCTCCATGCAGACTGGCAGCTCTGACTGCGCTAAACGGGCAGGAGACTCCGGTAACGCTGTAGAGGTGGAAGGCTCTAGCAGCGCTAAACAGGCGAGAGGCTCCGGCAGCGCAGGAGAGGAGGAAGGCTCCGGCAGCGCTAAACAGGCGGGAGACTCCAGCAGCGCTGTAGAGGAGGAAGGCTTCGACAGCGCTGAACAGGCGGGAGGCTCCGGCAGCGCAGGAGAGGCGAGGCGCACTGTAGGCCTGATGCGTGGTGCTGGCACTGGTGGTACTGGGCCGAGGACACGCACAGGAAGCCTGGTGCGGGGAGCTGCCACCGGAGGGCTGGTGTGTGGAGGTGGCACAGGATGGGCTAGACCGTGAAGGCGCACTGGAGATCTTGAGAGCAGTGTTGGCACAGGACGTGCAAGGCTAGGGATGTGCACAGGAGGCCTGGTGCGTGAGGCTGGCACCAACTTCACCAGCCGACTAACACGCACCTCAGGATGAGTATGGAGCGCTGACCCAGGTGCCATTAAATCCCTGACACGTTCCATCGGGCGAATTCCATGCAAAAAGCACCAACACAGCAACTCCCTCATTTCTCTCTCCTCCAATTTCCCCATTAACTCCTTCACAGTCTCTGTTTCGCTCACCTCCAACACCGGTTCTGGTCTCCTCCTTGGCCCCTCACGATAAACAGGGAAAGTGAGCTCAGGTCTGACTCCTGACTCTGCCACACTCTCCCTGAGCCCCCCCCAAGAAATTTTTGGGGCTGACTCTTGGGCTTCCATCCGCGTCGCCGCGCTGCCTCCTCATACCGGCGCCTCTCAGCTCTCACCGCCTCCAGTTCTTCTTTGGGGCGGCGATATTCTCCAGGCTGATTCCAGGGTCCTTCTCCAAACAATTGCTCCTCCCAATTCCAGAAGTCCTGTGATCGCTGTTGCTGCCTTTGTTGCTTCTCCTGTGGCTCCTGCCCGTTGACACGCTGCTCGGTCCGTGTGTGGTGGGTGATTCTGTAACGGCGTTCTTCGTTTGTTGAAAGAGAGTCGGACCGAAATGCAGCGTGGTGGTTACTCATGTCTTTAATGAAGAAGATAGCGATACATGAAATAACGTAAATAAATACAAAACAACAAACGGAACGTGAAAACTAATTACAGCCTATCTGGTGAACACTACACAGAGACAGGAACAATCACCCACGAAATACAAAGTGAAACCCAGGCTACCTAAATACGGTTCCCAATCAGAGACAACGAGAATCACCTGACTCTGATTGAGAACCGCCTCAGGCAGCCAAGCCTATGCAACACCCCTACTCAGCCGCAATCCCAATAACTACAAAAACCCAATACGAAATACAACAACATAAACCCATGTCACACCCTGGCCTGACCAACTAATTAACTAAAACACAAAATACTAAGACCAAGGCGTGACAGGCATCCGACGCTCGTCGAATGTGGCAGTGCCTGCAAACCATTACAGACTACCAATGGAAGCACAGCCGAGAGCTGCCCAGTGACACGAGCCTACCAGACCAGATAAATAACTTCTTTGAGGCAAGCAACACTGAAACATGCATGAGAGCATCAGCTGTTCCGGATGACTGTGTAATCACTCTCTCCACAGTCAATGTGTCAGGACCCGGTTTCGAACCTGGGTCTCCGGAGTGAGAAACAGTCACTTAACCAACTGAGCCACGAATAGACAGCAGAACCCAGAAGATGAGGCAGACACAGCAGTACTTAAGACGGTGTATTTAATAAAGAAAAAATCCTAAAATACAAAAATGGCAAATCCAAAAGGTGGTAGGTAAAACACAAAAGAACTCAAAAGAAACTCACCAAAAATAAACAAAAACAAAAACAAAAAACAGAATACCACAAGAACGTCACCCGGAATCGACAAGAGCACACAGAACACTAGGGCAGGGTGCTAACATACAAACACAGAGCACAGAACTGAGGGAAACAAAGGGTTTAAATACAATCAGGGGAAACGAGACACAGGTGCAAACAATAATGGGGATCAAGGGAAAACACAGGGACAAAAAGCACAATGGGGACATCTACTGACAAAAACCCGGAACAACCCTGGCCAAATCCTGACAGAATCCCCCCTAGGAACGGCTCCTGACGTTCCTACCAGCTCTCTCAGGGTGGAGGACCCTGAACTGACGAATGAGGTCAGGGTCCAGGATGTCTTTGGCAGGAACCCAGGAGCGCTCCTCAGGACCGTAGCCTTCCCAGTCCACCAGATACTGCCAGGACCGCTGCACCCGGCGGGAATCCAGTATCCGGTGGACGGTATAAGCCGGCTGGCCTCCAATGACACGAGGCGGAGGGGGAGGTCTGTCTGCCGGGACAAGGGGAGAAAAAACAACAGGTTTTAACAATGACACATGAAATGTGGGATTAATCTTAAGGGATCTGGGTAAGTGTAGGCGATAAGAAACTGGGTTAACTCTCCTGGCAACCTTGAAGGGACCGATGTATTTTTGGGACAGCTTGTGAGACTCCACCCGTAGAGGTAAGTCTCTTGTGGAAAGCCAGACTCTCTGGCCGGGGCGCAGGGTAGGCCCGGGACGGCGACGTCTGTTGGCTTGTTGTTGATACCTCTGTGAGGAACGCATCAGATTAAGACGGGTCTTCCTCCACATAAGCCGACAGCGTCTGACGAACCTCAAGGCTGAAGGCACTCTGACTTCTGCCTCCTGGTCCGGGAACAATGGAGGAGCATAGCCAAACTGACACTCGTGCGGGGACATACCAGTGGAGGAGGAGCGCAAGGTGTTGTGCGCGTATTCGGCCCAAACAATAAAGGATGACCATGTGGACGGGTTGTCACGAGTCATACATCGGAGGGTGGTTTCCAGCTCTTGATTCATCCTCTCTGTTTGGCCGTTGGACTCCGGATGATACCCTGAAGATAGACTGGCAGAAGCCCCCATGAGTTGGCAGAAGGCCTTCCAAAACCTTGAGGCGAACTGGGGACCTCTGTCAGAAACCACATCTTGAGGAATGCCGAAGACTCGGAACACATGATTAATTACCAACTCAGCCGTTTCCTTGGCAGAAGGTAACTTAGTCAGAGGGACGAACCTGGCCGCCTTTGAAAACCTGTCGATTATGACTAGGATAGTAGTATTGCCATGGGATGGAGGAAGTCCAGTAATAAAGTCCAATGAGATATGGGACCAGGGTCTGTGGGGAACAGGTAAAGGATGAAGGAGTCCTTGAGGGCGGAGGTGAGAAGATTTGCCCTGGCAGCACACGGGGCAGGCATTGACGAAAGTGGCAACGTCTTCTCTTATGGTAGGCCACCAGAACTTACGCTGGATGAACTCCAAGGTGCGACCTACGCCCGGATGACAGGTGAGGCGAGAGGAGTGCCCCCACAGAAGGACCTGAGTCCTCACTGCCTTGGGGACAAACAACCGATTGGCAGGGCCTCCTTTAGGGTCCGGTTCGCTAGCTTGAGCACGTCTCACGGTATCCTCAACTTGCCACGAGATCGGAGCCACAATCTTAGCAGCAGGAAGGACAGGCATGTCCGTGTCATCTCGAATGGCAGGAGCGTAGACTCGGGACAGGGCATCCGGTTTGAGATTCTTCGACCCGGGCCGATAGGTGAGGATAAACTGGAATCGATTGAAGAAAAGAGACCATCTAGCTTGTCTAGAGTTCAATCGCTTCGCCTGCTGGATATACTCCAGATTTTTGTGGTCCGTAAGCACTTGAAACGGGTGAGAAGCCCCCTCGAGCCAGTGTCTCCATTCCTTCAATGCCATCTTAACCGCTAGGAGTTCACGATCCCCCACATCGTAGTTCCTCTCAGTCGGGGTAAGCCGGTGTGAGAAGAAAGCGCACGGATGAAGCTTCTTGTCTTCACCCCTCTGAGACAGGACAGCTCCAACACCAACCTCTGATGCGTCTACCTCCACCACAAATGGTTCATCCGTAGTCGGTAGTATCAGGATGGGAGCAGAGAGGATGCGCTGCTTGAGTCCTTGGAAGGCCGTCTCAGCTTCTCTTCCCCAAAAAACCTTGCATTGCCACCTTTGGTTAAAGCTGAGAGAGGAGCTGCCACCAAACTGAAGTTCTTGATGAACTTGCGGTAAAAGTTTGTGAAGCCCAGGAAACGCTGAACATCCTTAACGGATTTGGGGGTGGGCCAATCCGCTACCGCCCCTACCTTCCTAGGGTCCATTTGGATTCGACCGGGTTCCACTACAAATCCCAGGAATTGTACTCGGGATGAATGGAATTCACATTTTCCGGCTTAACGTACAGATGGCTGTCCAGGAGGCGTTTGAGTACTTGTCTGACATGCTTAGTGTGTTCTTGAAGGGAGCTCGAAAAGATGAGGATGTCATCCAAGTAAACGAACACAAATATGTTAAGCATATCCCTAAGCACATCGTTTATGAGCGCTTGGAACACCGCTGGGGCGTTGGTCAGGCCGAAGGGCATCACCAAGTATTCATAGTGACCAGTAGGCGTGTTGAAAGCGGTCTTCCACTCGTCACCAGGTCTGATCCGCACAAGATGGTATGCGTTCCGCAGGTCAAGCTTAGTGAAAACAACTGCTTCCTGGAGCAGCTCGAAGGCTGTGGCCATAAGGGGTAGCGGGTAACGGTTACGGACGGTTATGTCATTGAGTCCCCGGTAGTCGATGCAAGGATGTAACCCACCATCTTTCTTGGCCACAAAGAAAAACCCTGCTCCCGCCGGGGAGTTTGATGGACGCATGAGGCCTGCTTCCAGAGAGTCCTTGATGTAGGTATCCATAGCAGCTCGTTCGGGTGGGGATAGGGAAAAGATCCGACCCCTGGGGGGGCAAGTGCCCGGAAACAGGTCGATGGGGCAATCGTAAGATCTATGGGGTGGTAGCATGGTGGCCCTCTGTTTGCTAAACACCAGTTTGAGGTCATGGTAACACTCGGGAACTCGGGTCAGGTCGATGGATTCTAAAGACTCGGGAGTAGAACTCGGGGAATTCTGGAAAATACAAGTAGCTTGGCACGTAGGACCCCACTGCTTGATAGTGCCCACAGACCAGTCGATGTGAGGGTTATGGCTGTGAAGCCAGGGGTATCCAAGGACGAGAGGGAACTCGGAACAGGAGATCAAATGAAAGTTCATCAATTCCTGGTGTTGTGAAACTGAAAGTCTCAAGGAGGTAGTGACATGAGTGACAAGTCCAGATCCCAAAGGGCTTCCATCCAATGTAGTAACCCTCATGGGGTCACTTAGAAGTTCAGAGGGAACGCCATTCTCCTTCGCCCAGACACCATCCATGAAGTTACCTGCGGCTCCAGAGTCTACCAAGGCTTGAAGGTGAAGCTTGTGGTTGTCCCAGGAGAGGGTGACTGGAATGAGCAGACGGGAGTTGGACGGATGGGAGGAGGTTATGTTTCCCGTTACAGTTCCCCCGGTCTGTACGGGACAGAGCGTTTCCCTGGAGCCCGGGACACGTGGAACGGAAATGGCCCGGTTTGCCGCAATATAGACAGCGTCTCTCCCTCATCCGGCGGTCTCTCTCAGCCTGGGAGATGCGTCCAATCTGCATGGGTTCCGGTGGAGCCAGTGATGATAAAGGTGGGGACTCGGAGCTGGGACTGATAGGAGCTAGAGGTCTACGGTTGAGTTCTCTCTCTCTCAGACGCTGGTCAATGCGTGAGGCCAACTTGATCAGGGACTCGAGATTGTCCGGTGGTTCCCGAGTGGCCAGTTCATCTTGGATAGTGTCGGAAAGGCCTTTCAGAAAGCACACCGTGAGCGCCTCGTTGTTCCAGCCACTCGCTGCTGCCACCGTGCGGAACTGGATGGCATAGTCCGTCACGCTGCGCCAACCTTGATGGAGAGTCAGGAGCTGTTTGGCTGAGTCAGAACCACTGCTTGGGCCTTGAAACACTCGTTTGAATTCCTCAGCAAAGGCAGAGTAGCTGGCACAGCAGGAACTATGGGCATCCCACACAGCAGTAGCCCAGGCCAGGGCTTTTTCCGACAGCAGGGTGATGATATATGCGATCTTAGACCGGTCGGTGGGAAACGACGAGGGTTGCAGCTCAAAGGAGAGAGAACATTGAGTGAGAAACCCTTTACAAGCACTTGGATCACCTGAGAACCGTTGGGGAGGTGGAAGACGAGGTTCAGCCAGGGGGTTAACTGCCATGGGTACGTGAACTTGAGGTACTGGGACGGGAACTGTTGCCGGGGTAAGTCGATCAGATATTTGCTTAATGGAAGTCAGCATCTCCGACAGAAGATGAGAATGTCTAGCCATTAAGGCCTCTTGCCGAACCAGGGCGGCTTCGTGGCGTTGGACAGTCTCCTGGTGGTGGGACAGCGTGGCAAAAAGGTCCTGGGAACTGGCTGCCTCTGGGTTCATTTTTGGCTCTGTGTTTCTGTCAGGACCCGGTTTCGAACCTGGGTCTCCGGAGTGAGAAACAGTCACTTAACCAACTGAGCCACGAATAGACAGCAGAACCCAGAAGATGAGGCAGACACAGCAGTACTTAAGACGGTGTATTTAATAAAGAAACAATCCTAAAATACAAAAATGGCAAATCCAAAAGGTGGTAGGTAAAACACAAAAGAACTCAAAAGAAACTCACCAAAAATAAACAAAAACAAAAAACAGAATACCACAAGAACGTCACCCGGAATCGACAAGAGCACACAGAACACTAGGGCAGGGTGCTAACATACAAACACAGAGCACAGAACTGAGGGAAACAAAGGGTTTAAATACAATCAGGGGAAACGAGACACAGGTGCAAACAATAATGGGGATCAAGGGAAAAACACAGGGACAAAAAGCACAATGGGGACATCTACTGACAAAAACCCGGAACAACCCTGGCCAAATCCTGACACAATGTGAGTCAAACCATTAAAAAGGCCAACATTCACAAGACCGCAGGGCCAAACGGATTACCACGATGTGTACTGTGAGCATGCACTGACCAACTGGCAAGTGTGTTCACTGACATTTTCAACCTCTCCCTGTCTGAATCTGTAATACCAACATGTTTCAAGCAGATCACCATAGTCCCTGTGGCCAAGAACACTAAGATAACCTGCCTAAATGATTACCGATCTGTAGCACTCACGTCTGTAGCCACAAAATGTTTTGAAATGCTGGTCATGGCTCACATCAACACCACTATCACAGAAACCTTATACCCACTCCAATTTGCATACTGCCCAAACAGATCCACAGATCTATTGCACTCAACACTGTCCTTTCACACCTGGACAAAAGGAACACCTACGTGAGAATGCTATTCATTGACGACAGCTCAGCGTTCAACACCATAGTGCCTGCAAAGCTAATCACTAAGCTAAGGACCCTGGGACTAAACACCTCCCTCTGCAACTGGATCCTGAACACAGAAGCCCTTCAGTCCCATCCTGTACTCCCTGTTCACTCATGACTGCACATCCAGGCACGACTCCAACACCA